>NW_010509717.1:75817-80126 GCF_000687285.1 Phaethon lepturus
AATGCCAAAAATCGAGGGTGTTGAAGGAAGTTCAAACAGTGAGTCAAGTCTGGCTCCTCTGGGGTTCTCCTTCTGCTCACACGTGCTTCTAAATGGCAATGGCATTGTTGCTGAGAATTCATGTTCTTTAAATGTTCTCCTATATTGCATTATTGACAGGTAGAATAAAAGTATTTTGTGAATCGGCTTGTTGCTTCGTTTCCTAACAGCTAAATTGTATATTAAAATGTGAATCGTCTGTCGCTTGTACCTGTGAAAACCTCTAAGCTTCTTAATCAATGTGCTTTTTAAAAAAGCTAGTCCCAAACGAGGGAAAAAAGCTTTCAGAAGCCTTTTTAAAATCAGTGTTTATTTCCCTCGGAGAAGATACAAGCGGTGCTGGAGGACGGCTCGCCGGGCGTTGAATTGCTCTGCTCTCCAGCGTTGGCTGTACCAGATCCCCTCGCGAAGGCCCCACTTCCCTGCACACTAGCTTGGTATGCAGGAGCTGCGGAGTCTGTTCCCAGCGCTTTATTTACGGAAACAGCCGGGTTGAGATTGATTGCGTTGTGAGACACTGTGTGGATGAGGGAGGGTCACAGCACATGCTCAGTCCCGTCAGTCCGAGGGCGAAGTTTCTGCGTTCTGCGTGCAGGCTTAGGTCATAGCACAAGCTCAGTGAAAGCTCTCTGAGGTCTCTCAGACTGCATGTGCCTCCATTTTGAGTTGGTAGAGTGGAAAAGGCAGAGTTTTAGCTGTTAAGTAGAGGGTTCAGGAATACATCTAAACCCACAAGCGCCTGTCATAGTCATGGATGATCCATTCAGCCCCTGCAGGTAGGCTACATCACTCTGGCCTCCCCTAAACAATGATGATTTTTGCTGTTATTTGTGACTTCTGAAATGTTTATGAAATCATTTCATTACTATTGCATGTTCCTCAGAACCTTGTAATCACATCAGCTTTGCTGCGCAGCTGTTCGTACGGTGCATGAGGGCACTGAGCAGGGAATCTGTTGGCTACGGGGTGCATGTAGCAAAACGTTGAAGCTGTGTGGGCTTATTTTTTTTTTTCCCCTCGTGGTGCAGTTTTAATTCCGGTTGTGCTGTCTGCGTGCCAACCTTATGGCAGGTCGGTAGGGAGCTGCAGAGGCACTCTGCAGGATGCAGCGTGACTGAAGGGGCTGTTAGGAAACGTTTGGGCCTGCAACGGACTTTTTAGCTGATGTTACGGGGAGGGTCGTGGATCACCAGCCACTGGTGGTTCTGAGGATGGGTGGCTCTCGTTTGGATCGAGGGGCAGCGATTGTGCTGATGCTTCTTCAAGTATTAAGGAGGAAAAAAAAAAGTAGCCTGCGTGGTTCTGCTTGGTTGTCAGTCACATGCGAGTAACACGCATCTAAAATGCAGTAATAGCGTCTTATGCGTTGAGAAGCTTGTCACGTGACAGCTGTGTAAGAAATACCCACATCGGATTTATCAGGCTTGCAAAACACTGACATTTTTAGCCTGATCTGAATAAAATAGCGGACTCGGGCTCTATGGTTTTGTGTAATCATGGTATGGTTGCAGTAGGCTTTGAGGTCCCTGTGGGACAGCCATCAGTGACTTGTCACTGCTACGTATAAATGCGTTTGAGAGGACTTGGGTGTGTTGAATGGGAGTACGCTTGATTCCGCGGCGTGTTCTCACTCACAATAGTGTCTGAAGCTGTGCAAAACTGGGCGCTGCTCTGCCGTGGCCCTCCGCCTAGCCCACGGGCTCGCAGAACTGATCTTGGCACCGTGGGGTCTGTTCCTGAGGGGAAGTTCTTCAGTCAGAGTAACTTGTTTGTGAGTTACCGGAGCGTGTTGAGTTTGAAAGTGATGGGATGCTTTGTGCTGCTCACAGTGAAATCTCTGGAACTTTATAGCAGAAGGCTGACTTCTAGGCTTGCACACACAGACCTTCACCTGTGCGGCTACCTCCCTTCTCTTGTCAGAGGCTGAGGAATGGATGATGAGTAAGACTGCATAATTTTGCCCATGTTAGCATACAGGTATGGACGTGGCACTATCTGAAGTGTCATTGCCTTTTCCATTTCCTTTTATACCTATAGAGCATAAAAATTAAACACCTACGTAGTGTGGGTCACTGGTCATTTTTGCCATTGGCTGAAGCAGTCATGCCAGTGATTATAGAGCACAATTCCCTTGAACTTAGGTCTGTCTGAATTGCCTCGTAGTTGAAAGGCTTGTCTCCGAGGCCTAGGCTTTAGGAACATCCTTATTCCTAATAAAGGAGCTACTTGAATATGTACAGGAATATAACACTGCTCTGCAGGAATACAGGTATATGACACCTTGTGTCCTTAATTTGTTTTAAATGTTAACTTATAAGCAGAAGAGAATGCATTAAGGGATGGGGAGAGTACAAAGCAGTCTGCTTTGTGCTGT
Source organism: Phaethon lepturus (assembly GCF_000687285.1). Classification (NCBI taxonomy): domain Eukaryota; kingdom Metazoa; phylum Chordata; class Aves; order Phaethontiformes; family Phaethontidae; genus Phaethon; species Phaethon lepturus. The sequence goes on from NW_010509717.1 coordinate 78,231, forward strand.
TTTTCAGTGATAATTTGTGCATGCATTTAAAAAAGATTTTTAAAAAATGCCACTTCTGAACTTAAAATGAAAATTTGGTCATGCTTTTTTTCAAAAACTATAAGGGTAACTTACAATAGCACAAGTGGAAAAAAATGAAAACATCTCTAGGGTTGTAACAAAACGAAATCTGATTGTCAAACAAAAGTATTACATTCGGCAAAACAAATACTGCTGGAATAATATGCCAAATAAGGCATTCTTCACTTAATCACTTGCACATGAGAACTTGTGGATGTGATGATGGTTGTATTGGCTTCCAGAACTCCCCTTTGAAGGACGCTTCTGGTGTCTGTGCTATGCTGGTGTAGAATCAAATGGTTCCTGCTCCTAGCAACTGTATAGATATTTCTATCCCCTATGGCAGTGTTCCCCTCACAGCAGACTTTCAGCTTTTTTGAGATGTCAGTTTTTCCTTTCACATGCTTCAACACAAATGTCTTTCACCTGTATTGCCGGTTGTGGGATTGGTCAGGCAGTTTAACAAAAGCAGTTTCTTAGGTTTGTATATAGGTGTACAAGACTGTCACACTTTGGTTTTAAAAAAGCAGCAACACAAATTGAAAACCAACACCCTCCCTGCCAAAAAAACAAACAAAAAAACCACACACACACAAAAAAAAACCAAAAACCAAAAAACCAAAAACAAAAAAAAACCCCGAACCCACCCCCAAAAAACCCCCCACCAAAACCCAACCCACAACCAAAAAAACCCCCTTGGTAGTAGAAGTAAGGCTGTCTGCTGTAAGTTATCTGTGGTACTGGCAAGATCTTTAGTGCGCTGAAAAGACCCTCCCTCCTTGATCAGGCTGCGGAGTGTTCTTGCGCAGTTACTACTAATGGTGAAGTTTTAATCTGGCTGGATGCCCAGAAGATTCTCTCCAGTTCAGAGGCTGTTGGTAGGGGGTCTGGTGAGTTACAGTTTGACTCCAAACAACTGTTCGAAGTTACAAATATATTACGGGAAGTGCTTGTTTTGCCCTGTGGATGAAGAAATAATGGCCAAGCACTTGATAGTCTTACTTCCCTTTGTTCAGGCTTCACTCTAGCTTTTTTCAAGACTTAGATCAGTAAGATTACCTCTTCCCCCTTCCTTCCAGTTCTTTAGGCTGTAATTTGTTTTAATTAGAGCTTTGTATTTCCAGGTGTATGGCAGAACTAGGAGCATCTCCAAGCTGGTTTTATGCTTCACGTTTTTCATGCTTACCACCTTTAACACGTGCTGTTGCTTCTCCATGTATCCGCTGTTCAAGGAAGCTGCAGATTTGTGTTGTCAAGCAAGCTAAGAGACTGAGTGGTAGATCATTGCATCTATAACCTTGATGAAGCTTTATGGAAAAAATTAACTGCTAGGTTGCTGCCTGGTTCCACTGTCCTGCATATAAACTGTGATTGTGCTGAAGGAATGGTGCTGATGCATCATACAGTCTGTTTTGATAATGAATATTTGCTCTGGGAAATATTAGAGAGGTGATCAATGAAAACTACAAGCAAAATATTACCCACACAGGTAACTTCTATGTGGAGAGAATGCTTGTTTCCTTGCAGTAACTTATGGCTCAGCATGGCTGTATTATGATCATTTCCGTCTTACCTTTTGAGAAGGGGAAGATACTTCTGAGAACTGTATAATCTTTTTTTCTCATATATAAACCTGATGAAAAATAATGTTATATGGAAAAACCTTTCTCTGTCCGACTCAAACTTCTGCAAAACTCAAACTACTTCCTTCTCCCAGCAGCAGCATCGGTGCAAACCACTGGGTCCTCCACTTCCTTTAAGTTCTGACTCTGCAATGTCAGCAGGTTTGGGCTTGTACTAAAGATACAGATGTTAGTACATGTTTACTCATTCCTG
>NW_010509717.1:80157-84385 GCF_000687285.1 Phaethon lepturus
AATCACTAAAAACGTTCCCATATAAGTTCATTTGCCTGAAATACAGGTTTTATGTTTTTTCACTCGGAACACAAAATTGCTCCTGCTTTTTTTTAGTTACAACACACTGTTACAACAGGTTTTAAACAAAACTTAAACTTACTGGGGGTTGACCATTAGCAAGAATATTTTCTGAGCATTAAGATATTTTTAGAAAAGGGATTTTGAAATCTGGCTTAAAAAAAAGGTTTAAGGCACAAGTGCAAGGTGGACACACGAAATTGGGTAACTTTTAAGAAAAAAAATTTATGTTGAAGGTAATTGTTGGGAAAACCTAACAAGCCATTGTTGAATTTATAAATTTATATAGGTCCTCATATAATGAAAATGAAACGATGTGACTAACTCATTGACTGTAAGCAAGAATTGCTTTTTATTTTTTAGAGGGGGTGGAGGAGCCAATTCTGTTATTCATAGGCACCTAACTCACAGGTTTGTGGCAGTTGTGGGGGTTTTTTGGTTAAAGGTTGAGTGGTCTGAACCTGCTTGTCCCTTTTGTATTTTGAACTGTGTAATGTGGGTACATAACATGCATAAGAACGGTGGTCTTGGGTTAAATTGAGGATCCGCTTGGCTCAGTATCCTGTTTCCCAACAGTGACGTAAGCAGATGCCTGGAAAAAGTGAGAATAGAGCAGTGATGTATGACGGAAGCTTATTGTGTTTGTGGGCAGTCCACTTTGCATCACTGTGGTGAAATCTGATGACTTATTTAGTGCTGCAGAGGAGCAAATGTATTTAAAGCTTTTTTTTTTTAATAGTTAAGATTTTTTTTCAGACAGAGCCTGCATAGCTTTGGATGAGGGAGGAGCATGGCAAGGGAAGTTCTGAATTTTGTTTTATGGATGCACAGAATAAAATGAAACAGAATGTCCTACCAAATGGATTTCTCGAATGTAATGCCAGTCCTTTTCAGGCCCTGATAAACTAATTTTTAACCAGCTGAAGTTGAAGTGGAGGAATTTTGTTCTCTCTGGTTTTGTCCCTGTGGAGATGGAACAAAATGATCCTTGCCAGATGTTTTTAGAACTGCCTCTGAAGAAGAGTTGTTTTCATCTTGGCTGTTGGACCTTTCACATAAAAGGATTTTTTAAAAAGCCTTTTCTTCAGACTTTCTCTTTCCTAACTACCTCAGTTTTATATTAATTATAGAAATCACAAATATCTAGGAATTGCCTTACTGTATCATGCTTTCAATTTATTTGACTGATTATCTTGCCAATAATAATGACTGTTTGGCTACATCAGTGTTAAAGTGTATGACTGCAATTTATAATTTGTTCTGCCTCTAATATATATCTCTTTAATCTGGTTTTGGTTTTATTTAGTAAGTCATTGATTTTCTTACCCGTCTTCGTAAATAAACCCCAATCTCATAAGATTGTTTAGTGCTATAGCTTGTTATTGCTTATTAAAAACAAAACCACACCTCCCAAACCCCTGCATATCCGAGCTTTAAGCTGTGTCTGTCTTAATCTTCCGTCATATAAAAATAATGACCTCTTCCAACTGTTTTTGCATACTTCCTTAGCTAACAATCTGTCCTCACACTGTGATGGCTGAATGCATCCCTATTCTGGTACCCCTTCTGGTCTCAACTTGAGAGCCCTGTCCCCTCCTTCAGGCTGTTCTCCAGGATGGTGAGAGGTACTTAGGCTGATAGTGCTTCTAGCTTAATCGTTGAATCTTCTTTTGCACTGTGAAGTTTGCTTGAGAGATATGTGTATGTTGCAGTACAAAGTGGCTTTTAGCAAGTTGGTTTTGAAAACTGTTTTTGGAGAGCTCTGAAGAGAATCGGTAAGACTGAGAGGTCTTGGCTCTCAGAGACTGTGGCTGAGTGATTTGGCCGATTTAAAAACCTTTTTCTCTTGAATCGTCCACCTGGTTTAGTTGCAGATTACCTCAATACAGAGAATCAGGAGTGATTACACTAAAAGTGATTAAAACGGTAACACAGAATGCTGTCCTGTATGTGGCATTTGGATTGTGGTGGGGTTTTTGGTGGTGCGTGTGGTGGTTTTTGGTTTGTTTGTTTGGTTTTTTTTTAAACCTTAATGGTGGCATTAAGTTATTTTCATGTTTTCTGAGCTGTTGCTGGCTAGTAGCATTTTTTTTCAGAAGGCCAGTGGAAGTGCAGTATGTGGTGGAGAGCACAGTGTGTGGCGACCACAGCAGAGCAAGATTAAACCATGTCTGTTGCTGGGTGAAATGAGCTGATGAACATAGTGGGTTCAGTGTCATCCTGCAGTAGTACCACCTCCCTCACCCCGTCTCAGGCATGTAAGTCAGTATAATACGCAGTTACTGCGTAGCACGTTTCTCGCTGGACTTTGGTAGTGGAAAGGAAAACATGAAAGAAGCAGTATCACAGTTTCTAAGGTTGCACCTTGTACGCGCAATCCCTGACCTTGAAGGTCCGTGTTATGTGTACGTGGGTGTAGTGTCTTAGTTCTTCACTAAGTGTGCTGGCTAAAGAACTGGCTTGGATTCATGACAAGGATAAGGTGGAGATAGGACAGGACAGAGGAGTGCTACGCAGAAATTTGCAAATGCCTTTTGCCGCCAAACTCTGGAGGGTTTTGCTGCGAGCTTCCAGCCTTGAATCCTGTATGGCTCTGGCAATAACCTAATAGCAGTTGGTGTTGCAAGTCCTGAGCCCAAGTTATCCTCAAAAACAGATCTGGTGGACTTCATTGCAGCTCAGATTCTGGCATCGCAACACTGTGTTACTTTCATGGACAAAGGCTGCCGGTTGTGTTAGCTTTGGTGTAAGGGGTATGAGTCTGGGGTACAGTGTAGACAAGGAGGTAGATGATAAACAGAGAGGGTTAAACTTGTTTCTGTGTTGGAAGTCATGCAGGAGCTGTTGTTGCCAGCCTGCCTTCCTCTCTCCCTCTTTCTAAAGCTGATAAATGAAAGCTCTGCGTCACCCTGTGCAGTCTCCTATTCCTTTCTCGTCCTCACCTCTGAACTGTTTTCTCTCACTGGTGCTGCTTTTGGCCTTGAACCTCCAACCTCCCCTGTTGCTTTAGAATTGAAAGGACAAAGCTTTATTGAACTGAACATCCCCTCTCTTCTCTCCGAACGGTTTGGAACAAGCCTCTCGGATTAGAGCGTGCTTGTTTTGCCCCGCTCTGCTACAGAAGCTTCTTGCCTTGTTGATATTCAGTCGCGGGCTTCCACCTCTTTCTGACCAGCCCCTGTTTACTTTGCAGAATACAACGTTGTCATGGCAACAGGTTACTTTTCAAAGGGAACATCTTGTCATTATATTTAATCCACTGCAGCTGAAGAGGACTGAAATATTAAGTTGTTGTTGCTATGGATACTGCTTTGTTACATGGGTTTCTTTTGTGTCGGATTTCATATACAGTGCTGGGTCCTCTCTTTCTCTTGCCCATAGAATAAACAGCGTGCCGTGCCGTTCTTATTGTAATTGCTCTCCACCAACGTAATTTAGCTTAAAAACCTACAGTGCGTTTTAGTTTCCGTAGCAAGGATTTTCTTTCCATCTGCAAACCCGTTCCTGGGGATGTGGAAACAGTAAAAATCATTTAACAGATTGCGTGCCCTTGCAGAGCGATCAGCTTTGTGCCCTTTTTTAAAGAAAGCGTGATGTCGTGCGCTCGGAAGGAGCTTCCTGCGCAGCAGCTTAACTCAGGCCAGCCCTTACCTTTTGGGGCAGGGGGACGGAGTACCTTTAGGTGTGAATATGATCAGGAAATGCTAAAGGAGGCACGAAAAGGCACACAGAAATATTTCTCTCGACACTTCGTTTTGGTGTGAGGAATCCTGGCTGGATAGCCACATTTGGTTTCCCCAGCTAACTCCACAGGGGTAGTTTAGGAGCATAAGTCCCATCCAGAGCTTCGCCTTTTGTCATTGCGATGACTTAGAGGATGCTCCAGTATCCTTAATCAGTCTTGATTCCTAAATGCTTTATTTACTATATTTAGTGTGATGCAGTGAAAAAATTGGGATTTGGGGGATATTTGGACTGATGTTTTTCTCCTATCTAAACAGAAAATAGCTTCATTTTCTGTTTAAGTACAAAACCTACTTGTGCAGCCTTCGGCTGGTGTGAAGTATTGTAGCTGTCAGAAACTGCATAGACATGTTTTAAGTTTGACTTGCACCGACTAGTAGAGATGTGCATGGCTTTAAAATGAATTCTGGGAATAAAGGAAGAG
>NW_010509717.1:84405-91087 GCF_000687285.1 Phaethon lepturus
AAGAGCGTCAGCATTTTCTGGTATCTTTTTCCTCTTCATTCCACACAGGGAAAAATTCTCACACCTTGTAGCTGAAAAAAATGCACCCTAGTATTTAACTTATAACTTTGTTGTAAATACAAAATTGATTTTCTAGTTCAGTCATTTCTCTGCATAACCTGAAAACAAGAGAGCAGTGTTCAGATCATGTCTTGCGAAGATATACATTGGAGAAAACCATTTTGACATGTTCTCATTCTTTTCAGGAGACTTTTGTGGGTTGATGTGCTTACCAGGAAGGTGGCATTGCTTAGGCGTCAAGACAAGACATCAGACTGAGTATTACAAAACCGGTGTTTATTCCTGTCTGACAGGTTTTCCTGTCATGTTGTCTTGGATAAGGTCCATTCAGATCCACTGCTGTCGTTTACCCGCTTGTGCACCAATAAATAACATTTCCGAATGGTCAGTAAGGTGAAGTTTAACTGAATACATATAAGCTACGTGCTCTGAAATTGAGGTGAAAATGTTCATAAAGACACGCAAGCAATCATGTAAAACAAACCCTCCAGTAACCTTTTTGACTTCAAATAGGTTTTAATGGTTTGGGCTATCCATTGTTAGTTCAGCTCAGGGCTGGCAATTTATGGTTGTGATCTTCATTTTTAAAGACTAAAGGAAACTGTTTCTCAGTCATTGCTTATGATCCCTGTGAACACAGCAGGGTGAATGAGAAATACTGCAGGGTGGCAGCTTACTTGTTAAATTATGTCATTACTCCTGTAACAGCAAATGCAAGATTAATTCAAATTTGCTGTTTCCAGATTAAAGATGGTGATCTGTAGGGTTTTTGTGTGAGCTCTTCCTTGCTAGTGTGTTGAGCCTTACTTAAATGTCACAGTTATTGAAGAGTTAAATTCAAAAGTTTGTCTTATAACAGCTCTGAATTTTGTCATCCTTTTAACGTAATATGCAGCATATAAATAAAAGATGTCTGTTTAAATAAGAACAATTTATAGGAAAAGAAGAATGTTAATCTTAAGGATATTGAATTTCCTGGGATTTGGTTGTGTTCTTTAATGCTGTTTTACTGGAGGGTCATTTAAGTTCTCAGACTGTAGCTGCGTTCAGTATCCCAAATCCCTTGTGCTCTGGCACAAGTGTTTTTGTAGACTATAGTGATCCGGCTCTTGACAAGAGCTGAGTATGCAAGATTACAGCAGAGAGTTCCCATGGATTCAGCTGTAAAATTGAGAAATCAGTATTGCCAGTAAATAGTTTTGTTCGTGTGCCTTGTTGCTTATATCGTAATATATCCAATAAAGAAAAAAGGGTTAAAGGGGGGCACTCTTCAGTGATAGTTTTATTTACTCTGTTAGTTTGTTCAAAATTTAGGAAGAAAAATAAATTCTGTTATGTCGGATGTGTTATTCTGGTATATATTGACATACCTTCAACTTCTATTGTTGCCAGGGTAATTCCACTGCAACATGAACAAATAGTTTTTCTTCTACCATTTAACGTGATGTTTCATGGTGTGAGCAGCACAGAGCCCTTCAGAGTGTAGCTCTCACTACATGGAGGACAGTTCATTTGGAACTTGAAGTTTATTATGCAAATATCTTTTCAAAATAGTGGAAAAATATGAGGGCCAAGTATATTATGCAGAAGGAAAGCCCTTTTGGATGAATTGAATTAAATTCACTTCTACAAATGTTGCAGGGCATGTTTTTATTGCTTTTTAGATTTTTTCCATGCTTTTGTGTCATGCTCTCTGATGTGATTTTAGCAAATAAATTAACAGCAACAATAATAATTTTAACTTCCTAAAACAAGAGCTAAATGATTTTGCATATGAGATCCAAAGTAACTTGACTGGTTTTCCATGAAGTCTGCCTGGAAAAAGAGGAATAGTTTTGCTAATTCTTGTAATTCAAGGCTCGGTTCTTCAAAGATTAATACCCCAATATTTTTATTTAAGATGTTTTCTCTTTCAAAATGAAAATGACCACAAAGATGTTCATGAGGAACGTGGTATTTCCTGTATATTAATCTGTAGCATAATGCTTAGCATGTTGTCTGCATTATTTTAGGTTTGGTGTTGAAATAAGCAGTTAAAGGAACATAGTACTAGTAGAAGTCAGATGGTTGGAAGATGAATCTCTGCATACCAGGCTTTTGAGTTGGCTGGCTAAAGCATAGAGCAGTTCAGAGCTGTAGAGATATGTAGAGGCTTTTAAAGGATCTTGATTAGCAATCAGTGCTACTTCTGTATTGCATGAATTTAAGCATAAAAAGTAGGAAGATGTGTGTCCCATTATCAGCTGCCCAATGCTTGCTTGTTGCTGTGAGGACAGATCGCACTGAGTCTCTTCTTGACTTCAGCTGCTTGACTAAAAGTTCCAGAATTGCCCTGTTGGTTTTTGCCATTTGCAGCGTGGCCTGTAATACACCAGAGTATATTCTTTCTTGTTTTCTTAATAATGTATTATTTTTGCTTCTCTTCCATTTGCATTGGAAACGCGATGACAAAAAAATCCAGAATATTATTCTAAATTTCATTAATTGTAACTTTTTTCTGATTACTGTGTTTTTTTTTCTTTTTGTATTAGGAGGCTAAACAGTACTCAAGGTGAAATCAGAGTTGGACCCAGCCATCAGGTAAAGCATTTTTGTTCTTATTTTAGTGTCCAGAGGACATGCTTTTGCCATTTGATCTGTTCAGAGGACACTTATTTAAAATTGTATGTGTTTAAATACAATGAGTTTTTTAGATTCATCATGAGTTCTTTAGAATTCCTCAGCCCAGTTAATGAGGTTTTTCTGTGTCAAATGTTGATATGTTAATGATTTTTACTAGCGGAAGTGCTATTGGGTTAATTCTAGAATAGGATGGAAGGAATCTGAGTAACTACTGGAAATGAAGGAAAAATCCCAGCTATTGCTGGACACATTCTGGAGTTAAAAATGAATGCATTCTCAGCTGGCTTTCACCAAGCACAAAAAATTAATTTGGTGGTGTTTTCCAGTTATAGTCAAAAGCAGATCTTTTAACTTGCATAGTAAAATTGTGAAGTTGATAGTATGTTGCCTATAACATTTAGAGGCCTTTTCATGAATCTGTGTGTTTAAACAAGATGGAGTTCTATTGAAGTGATTAAAAAAGACAGCAGTTTTCAAAGAACTATTTCCAAGAAAAATTAGAAGGATCAGGGAACTTTAAACCCGAGAAAGGTTTCTCTTCTGTGCAGCAACTGTGTTGAGATAGACGTATGTATGTGTCCATCTTTTAACACAGATCCGGTGCTTTTAAGCGTGTCTGTTAATGTAGCTGTCATCAGTGCAGAATTCAATGTAAACTTGCTCCCCCGTTTAAGTTGGTTTCTGAGCACGCGCTGCCTGGTGTCGCTTCCTCGCTGACCTGTCTTCACGCTTGAGGTCTGCGCGTTTTCTTATTTCTGTGTGAAATGAGTGAGGCCAACGGCGGTCCTGCAGCGTAGAAGTCGGGGGGGCATTGTGTATTTATGATTCAACAGTTGTCTTAAAAATGAAGTTAGTATTTATAATTGGAGCAGTTTTGGCAGCTGTTGGGGATGGACCTCTTTCTAAATACCCTCTTCTGTGTTGCCGTGTGCCACGGTCACCAACACCCTCTCCCCTGCCATTGCAGAGGTTAGCTGGTCCTCTCCCTTCTTACCTGCGTGATTTCGACACGAAGCAGTTCAAAGACTTTTTAACTAGGAGGCACTGTAATTCTGGATGATGACTGAAATATCCCTTTTGTCCCTAGTCTACGGAAGTCACGTTAAAATTATAGTATCTTCTTTGTATTTCTCAGGAAGTTTTTTATGCAGGCTTTCCTTTAACTTTCTGATGCTATAGAGAGGATAAGTTTTGATTTTAAAGGTAGGGAGACCTCGATTGTATTGTTTGTTTGACTGTGCGAAACAATAAGAACTGTAAGTTCTTAAGACCAGTGCTTAAGTCATTTGGATTGTTAAAATAGAACTTGAGAAAGCATGCTGAGTGTGTTCAAACACTGGGAAGCAGAGCAAGGTTAAGACTCTAGTTAATATGTTCCTGGTATGTTAGTTCTAATTTGAGGGAACTCCTTCATGAGCATCGAAAATGGTCTGTTCTAAAAGAGCATTAACACACAGCTTACTCTGGTTTATAAGGTCAGATCTGTCACTAGGAACTCGGTGCTCTCCTTTACTTGTGGAATGGACTTTGTACTGTCGGAGTGCTGGATTTTTGCATCCAGGTGATGAATATTCAGACTGTTTTAAAAATCTTGTTTAATAACTGGTGGAAGTAAACATTTATGGAACCTATGTAGCATTCTTAAGGTTGTTTTGCATATAGAGGAAAAAAGTTCTTGGCAATTAAACCGGTAGTATTTTTTTTTTCACTAGTCATAATAAGAGTACTGTAAATGATAGCTTCAAAACAACTTTCATCTCAAATTGTCATCTAATATTTTGGCAGGTATTAGTCACCTGTGCTGTAAGGTATAATTATCAGATGCATTTATAGATAGAAAAAAGTAGGAAGAAGGTCCGCTGATTTAGATTACTGTTAATTTTTGCTTGCTTACTATTTTAAACTTCCATTATTCTTTGGAATAATTTGCTGAGCATTTATGTTTCTGACAAATGTCATCGCTTAAGAGGATATATTCTCATCCTGCTGATTAGTATAAGGCATAATCCTAAGATACATGAGTGGTTGATTGTAGGCCATGATAGGAAGTCAGATTGAAGATGATATTTGTTGCTTTCCATTCTGTAGTCTGATTCATCCTGTGGAAAGTGTGAACACAGTCTCCTCTACACACTGGGCTTTGTTAACTCGGGGAATGGATACACTTTCCTCCACCCACCTTGTTGAGAATAAGGTATATGTAGCCGTATCCAGAAACAACTCTCAGGTCCCAGTAGTGGTTTCTGATGAATACCTGTTGCCTTAATTTTCCTTACATTGTGCACGTTACAGAAGCTAGAGGACTGTTGTGGTTTTTTTTGATAGTTAGTACGCAGATACCTCAAACGACAACTTGTACCATAATAGCACGTAGAGACACAAGTGAAGGTAAATGTTTAGTAGAATTGCAGATCTCAAGATTCACATGTATAGGAGGAGGAGAGTGGGTCTCTACTAAACGTTCTCCTGTGAAAAATTTTGGCTAACAAATTAATGACCAGAGGTATTCAAGAGGAAGTTGTGCTTAGGAGTAACTCTAGTAATTAAGCACGTTCCTAGGGCACGTAAGGATGAATGTTAGTTTGTGAAAGCACCCTAGTTGCTAGAATGCATAGCTCTCGTAGAAAACTCATCTTGGTATAATGCTTGCTTATCCTTTTCCGGAGGAGTTGTTCAATGACATACCCATTTTCCCAGGGAAGAAGTAAAATAAAGTGCAGATTAAAGAGCAGAACATGAAAGACATCTGAACCTGTGACTTGTAATTACTGGTTATGTATAAATGTTGCCTCTTGAATACGTTTAGCGTTGTAAGTATAGGAGGTAATTATAGGGCTTAAAAGCTGTTTCTGAAGAGGCTCTCAGCTATCTCATCCCATAGCAGTAAATGACTAAAGATGCTAATTGGGTCTCTGGATACAATGTAATACTCATTTAGTGGCAGAGTTCATTTCACTGAGCTATCTCGCTTTCAGGAAATTTCCTTGTTTCTCCCGGTGTTTTAATGATTTACTGAGGACTTAATTTTAAACTTTTAGTGTCAAATGAGTAGGGGTTTACTGATTTAAAATGGTACACATACGGTAGCCACATTCTTGCCTTGTTTCATATTGGTATGCTATATAAGTATGTTTTAGCCTGGCAGGCAGGATTTGTAACAACGTCTTTTTGACAAATGAAAACTGTCTGAGGGTAAGTTGTCCAAAATGTTTGACTTCTGTATAATGGAGGATTATATATGCAGTACAAAATGGTTTACTTTCAAGCTGTGGTATTTCCGCAGACCTGCTTGCACTTGACCTGTATACAGAAGGGCTTCACTGGTGGTGGACTGAGAAGCGGTGTTAACCCTGCATAATTGTCAGAAAATGAACTGCCCTCCTAAATGAAGGAATGCTGGATAAAGTGGATAGATTGGGCTTGATGAGCCAGTTTCCTTACAAACTTCTGAAAATTGGATCAATTCAGCTTCACCACCTGTTGTCTGAATATCTTCCATCTATGAGATTATATTATTCCACAGAATTTACAGACTTTGTTATTAGTAACACTTGTGCATCCTCCTAACATTGTTAACAACTGTAATGTCTGTATGAACTCTTCACTTTCTTCCTAGGCTAAGCTTCCTGATCTGCAGCCATTTCCTTCCGCAGATGGTGACACAGTGACACAGCATGAGGAACTTGTGTGGATGCCAGGAGTCAATGACTGTGACTTACTTATGTACCTTAGAGCAGCGAGGTAATTTCAGCCAAGATACTACCAATGTCTTTAGAATGCTGTAGTGGTAAATGTGGACTGCCGCGTATGTGCAGTTGGCTTCGGTCACTCCTTTCTATTCCGTTTTGATGTAGCATGGGTGTCAACTGGATGAGCTGAAATGTTTAGTTCTAGACAAGAATGCTCTGATTTGATGTTGGGCCAACACAGAATCTTTCTGTTGGCTGTGGCTTTTGGATTTAAAATGCAAAACCATCAGTATGTGCTAGCTAGAAAGAGT
>NW_010509717.1:91118-134742 GCF_000687285.1 Phaethon lepturus
AAGGGAAGTAACTGCTCTGAGTAGAGTAGCCATGATAGCACAGGCTTCTTCCAGAGGCTAAATGTTTTTTGAATGAGCTCTAATTAGCATTTCAGTTTCATACAGGTCTCTGGTATGCCTGGTAGATTAATCGGATGCACTGGTGGGCCTCATAATAATTCAGAGTATGAGCAAAACCCTTGTAGTTTGCAAGAGTTCAGAGAAGTGGGGAATCTGCAATTTAAGTCCATTTTCTAACATAATGAAACAAAGATCACAACAACAGGTTTGCTGTCTCTGGTGAGACTCTGTCCTCATGTCTGGAGATTGTCTTCCATAACTCTGCTGAGGCTTTGGTACTACTGCAGTGCAGATTTTTAATTGATGAAATCCACTTAGACTGGATTTTAATTTTGAATTTATTCCACATGCTGAGGTGACTTAGATTTGCATAACAAATGACAATGCTTGTGGTGCCTTGTTTTACTTGTTTCCACTGTATCACAAGGCCCTGAAATTTGTGATTTAAGGTGTTAAATATACTGTTTGTGTATTGCATGATGTGTGCATCAAACAGTGGCTGAAGAATTTAAACTTTTTTCCCCTCAAACTGTAAAGGAGCATGGCAGCTTTTGCAGGCATGTGTGATGGAGGATCCACAGAAGATGGGTGTGTTGCAGCCTCCCGTGACGACACTACGCTTAATGCACTCAATACAGTAAGTATATAGAACTACTGTATGGAAGAACAGTCTTTCAATTTATTTCTGGACTACTTAAAGCATGTAGTGCATAAATAGATTTTGGAGTCATAATATGAGTATGATATTAGCCTAGGATACCATAACTTGCTTTCTAGGTTTTTAACTAGAGTTCTAACTAGTTTTCAAAAATCTAACCCACAGAACTTCAGTGACAAACTTTTGGGTTGTGCCTTTTAAGATGGCAGCTAATGAATGTTCTGTTTGGGAAGCTGCTCAGGTCAAGTACACCAGCGGGAATTGTTACTTGTTCAGCTGACACTTGATCGGGCTATTGGTCCTTTCATTCAGCCCAACTAGCTTCTAGCTGTAGGAAAGCAATAGTTATTTCCTAGAAGGAAAATTCATAATGCCATCTGACCTATAGTGTCACGTATTTGGTAATGATTGTCTGGAATTTGTCCCACTTATGATCCAGTCTTAATTATAATTTATATTTGGATGCATGTATGTTCAGTTATCTGTTGCATAAACATAATGTATATGAATAAAGCATTACTGAGTAGTTACATACATGTGAGTGTGTGTTGAGATCCTCACATGGTTTTAGTGCAGCCACAACAATTACCTGGTGGGAGGGGGGGTACTAACATCAGTAAATCATGGTACATTAAATGGTATTTGAAGATCAAGCTGAAGAAACTTGTCTGTCATCCCATATTTTTTGGTGACATCGTGGAATCTATAGTTGTTTGTTCCCCCAGAGCCCCGTCTGCAGCTTTTGGAGAACTGGGGTGGCAGTGAGTCTAAGCTGACCTTTATTGCTTCTTCATTGTTTCCTTCCTGAAATATAGTAAAAGGAATTATGTAACTACTCTGAAGAAACACTCTACCAACAAACAAATTTCATTCTTCCTCTTTTTATGTCACCTTTTATCCATAAAATATATCTTGGAGGTATGAACAGTTCTGTCCTGTCATTTTCATGGTTCTTGGCTACATTCTAATCACATGCACTTGTGAAAGCTGTGGAAAGGGTAGGATGTACCCTTTGCTGAATGAGTTTCTAGCTACATCCTAAAATGTTTTAGGGGCAATCACAATAGAAATGTACAGACTCCACCTACAGATGGTGGGACTGGAAGCTGAGAGCAACTTCAGTTGAGCATGTTTTTGTGAAACTGCCGAGGGAGGGTGCAGTGTGTAGCTTCAGATTTAGTTTTTAAAGATCTCCTTTCCTAGAAGTAGTTTTAAGCGTATTGTACCTCAGCGGCCAGCACTCTGTGAGTTGCTGTAGATAGTTACCTTATGTTGCTCACAATGCTTGAGGTTCAAGTAATATGTTTTCATTTGGTAAAAATAGAACAACTAGTGATACCAACAAAAAAAAAAGTGTTGCACTCCTGCAAATTGTCTGTTAAATACTACCTAATGACCACAACATTATGTCTGCCTCTGCTTGCTATGCTTTCATTATTTACAATTGCGTATTTTTTTAACCATTTATTTATAAAATTCTTAAAAGTAGGTGGTTGTGGTACACATCAGCAACTGAGTGGTAATTGCTGCAGCACAGAACAGATGATCTGTGTGTTTAGAGGAAATATCCGAAGCATGTTATTTGGTGGTTTTATTGAAGTGAGTGGAACTGACTTTATCAAATTAATCACATTAAATATGCCTAACTGACTTTTTTTTTTACTGTCAGTAAAGCTTCTCATTACATGAAGTTTTTAAATACTTCAGAATGTTAAAAAGAAGCTTGATCTGTAAGTTGTAGAACTGGTTTGTAACTGGCCAAGTCTATGATTAGGTATGTACAACTTGATCTCTACACTAAAGTTAAAATGCCTGAATTCTTAACATGAAACATGTTCTTTACGTAACCTTAGCTTACCAAAACCACTTGCATTGGTTCTTTGTTTTGTTTCCGCTTCTATTTGATTACATGTTTCATAGTGCATCAATTTTTGTCTTGTTTCTTGCAATAGAGAGGAGTAAAATAGGATTAAGATCTAAAATGTGCCCCCCCTGTAATACTTTATTAAATAAACAGCAACAGAATGTCCATTCTTATTCTGCAAAATTGTTTAAATATAGTCTATACAGTCACATCTGTAACCAGCTGAAATCCAACATCAAACTCTGTACGCAAATTAAATGCTTCCTCCTTGTTCTCACTTTTACATCTGCAAAGTCCAGTGTTAGTGCTTCACAGTGCACTTCAGAACTGAGGTGAATGTATAAATCTTAGTCCTTTGGTTCCTTTCCTAAAGGTAGCCAGTGTGTTAAAAATTTGGTAAGAATGGTGTTCTAAGTCTGTATTGCACATCCACTTCAGGCTCTTACCTATTTTACATTGTGTTTCTTTCCTTTCTCTTGGGATGGTTGCGGTACGTTCTGGTGGCTGACCACTCTAGAGTTTTCCAAGTTGTTCCCTGACATCCTTCTTAGTGACTCAAATCTCTGTTAAGGCCAATAATCACGAAAGCTTTTGGAATTGGAATTTCTTTCCCCTTGTCAGACTAATGCAGAAAATTTGTTTAACTTCACTGCTTCACTGTCTACTTTAATTACCCCCTTCAATCACTTGGGAGTCTAAGGAGCCTGTAGTTGCACTTTGTAGACATCTTGCTTCTGAGACTTAGGTAAGTCCCAAAACATTTTGTTTCTGTTCTTCTGATTCTTTTCTCTTTGTATCTCTAGTGCACATCGTAATCACTGCTGAGCCACTTTCTGAATGGGGGAGGTTTCACGCTTGTGAAATAAAAGCACTGTACAAACTCTTAATTTATCCTCTTAAGAATACTGTTTGTCTGTGGGTAATATTTTTGCTGCTGTTATGACTTCCCCTTCCCCCCCAATATGACATCTTGATGTATAGCAGTAAGACTTGCCCTGTGGTGTTCTTGTGTGTGTCTCATTGGCTTCAGCTTTGCTGAAGTTTCTCTTTTGTAGGTATTGTGGTGCAAGTCCTCTGTTCCTCTCTAAGCTAGTTTTCCACCTTGTATTGACACAGTGTAGTTCCCATTAAATAGTCTCCCTGAACATGGACTGTTGTACTTCCACAAAAATACAATCTGCAGGGTTTGCCCTTAATGGTTCTTGAAAGGTCCTTAGGCTTCTGCGATTTTTTTTTTTTATTTATTCATGCTTTAAAAATGTACTCTGTGTACCGAATGCTCTTCATCACAATTTTTAGGAACTAGTGAAAATACTTCCCTTGTTCACATTGAATTTTTCTGGAAGAATGTTTTCGTAAGAATGATAGTTCTGTCAGGTGGGATATTTTAGGAAACTTTGACTTATTTCTGAGCGCCTGCTTTTTTGACTAACTTAAAAGAGTTTAGGTAAGTATTTAGTTGTCCTGACAAAATGGTGCCCTTGTATCTTTCTGTTCACCATCTGTTTAAAGCATATCAGATTTACCTGATAAATAATTACAAGAATCTTTCCCTGCACTAAGTTATGTTTTTGTTTAGAAATTATCATATGCAACCCAGAAAATTAATGTAAAAAAATTGATATGGTATGATTTCTTATTATGGAAATCCAATAAACTTCAGAGCAGCCCTTCATATAAATCAGTCTTGACAAGCTCCTTTGCTAGTGTTTTATTTATGTAATAACAGATGCTGTAGCCCCCAGAATGATTTATTGTTAATTATACCAAATAGAAATGAAGATCGTGGCAGGCACAAGGCAACATATATATCAGCTCATTGAAATGATTATTCCAGGTAAACTCTGGCTCCTGTTTCTTTGTTTGGCTCTTGGCATTTGATGCCACATTTGTCACTGTAACCCTTGGGAAGGAAATAAAGTTTTCATTTGGAGTTCATTACCTTCCTCATGAGTGCTGGCTGCCATACTGAGAGCTGTGCAGGACGACATTACCAGTTCCTAGAAGTCTTCCACCGTGATATTTTTAGTTAGTGTAACAGAAGAGCCCCTGTCTACCATAGAACAGGTAACGGAATTTGGCCGATGTTCTAAAACTAGCTGGGTTTTTGTGATGTATTTAAATATTCATGCACAAAGGCTGTTTGATGCAGTAGACCTTAAAATACTAGTCATGTAAAACAAAAACGTGCATATTTCCCACAGCCTCCTCCTAGAGAAGCTGATGCGCGACGGTCTAGCCGAGCGGTCTGTGCCCGGGGGGCTGCCTGACAGGCTGCGCCCGGAGGGTGCTGGCAGATCGCTCCTCCTCAAACGGGCAGCCTGTCACGAGCGGGGTCCCCCGGGGGTCCGTATCGGGCCCGACGCTGTTTAATAGCCTCGTAAGTGATCTGGATGATGGGATCAAGTGTACCCTGATGAAGTTTGCCAAGGATATCAAACTGAGTGGGGAGCGGACACTTCGGAAGGGAGAGCCACTCTGCAGGCAGACCTGGGTAGGCTGGAAGAGTGGGCTAAGAAGAGCCTGACGAAGTTCAGCAAAGGCAAATGTAAGGTCTTGCGCCTGGGGAAGCGTAATCCAGGAGTGCAGCACAGGCTGGGATCTACCTGGCTGGGGAGCAGCTCTGTGGAGAGGGACCTGGGCGTTCCCGTGGACGAGCGGCTCAGTAAGAGTGACCAGTGCGCTGCTGCGGCAGGGAGAGCCGGCAGGGTGCTGGGTGGCATCACCCGCAGAGATAAAGGAGTCGCTGTCCCACTCGGTGCTTGTCGGGCCGCACCTGCATACTGTGTTCGGTTTTGGTTGCCGCAGTACAAAAAAGATGCAGCCAGGCTGGAGAGGGTCCAGAGAAAAGCCACGATGATGATCAAAGGACCGGGGAGCCTGCCACGTGAGGAAAGGCTGGGAGAACGGGGTATGTTCAGCCTTGCGAAAAGAAGGCTTAGGGGAGACCTTATCACCGTGTTCCAGTGTTTAAAGGGTGGCTACAAAGAAGATGGAAATTCCTTTTTTACAAGGAGTCACGTGGAAAAGATGAGTGGTAATAGGTACAAGTTACTCCTGAGGAGATTCCGATTGGACACGAGGAAAACATTTCACTGAGAACAATCAGCCATTGGAATAATCTCCCCAGGGAAGTGGGGATTCCCCAACATTGGATACTTAGAAGATTCAGCTGGACAGGGTGCTGGGCCATCTTGTCCAGACTGTGCTTTTGCCAGGAAAGGTTGGACCAAATGATCCTTGAGGTCCCTTACAACCTGGTATTCTACGATTCTATGATATTCAGTACATTTGTTATTTTCCAGTTTTAGAATTGAATCATAATGCGTGCAGCTGTTTTTATCGGTGAAATGTTAGGTGATGGAAGCATTTTAATTTTTTCTTTATAGCTACCCAGTTCCTCCTATCTTGTGAACTGGAGAGCCACATTGCTTCGAGGCAGAAATCTTCCTAATAAGTGAAGAGGGAAATGGAAATGTTAATTTGAGTTACTCCCAAACCTTGTTTTGGGTCACTGTGGACAACTTTATTGCATTCTGAGAGCCAGCATGGTTGATGTGAAAGTTTTGTAATTAATACTCGGCTGTAATGTGCTTTGCCTTTTCAGCACTTTTGGGATAAAAGTGTGCATCAGCATCACTTTTTAATAATCAGAATACCATCGGAAAGCCCCTCAAAACACTTTATTTAAAAGGTAGCTGTGGAGATCCATGTGAAAAAATCATGCAGGAGAGCCAGGACTTAATCAGCCAGTTGTGGGGTTTTGTGTTGTGTGGGGTTTTTGGGTTTTTTTTGGTTCGTTCCAAGCTAATTGGAATTTAGAAACCAGTTGAAAAAGCTTAGAATTGATTCCCTTTCCAAGTTTGGCTAGTTTATTAAATACCGTATTTTGCTTAGCATTCTCTACTTGCAAGTGCATCGCCCACTCTGATGACATGTTCAGTGTGGGAAAGCAGCTGACACACTGTCTTGTTCTCTTCCACAGAAGGAAGAAAAGCCTTATGGAAGTAACTTTAAAAAAATGCCCAATTGTGGTGCCAGTATGTTTTATTTGGGGATAAATTTCTTCTGTAGCATATGCAATGGGTGGGTAACCTGGGCCATCTGTAGGACTTGTGGAGCACGGGGAGAAGGAGTTCTAGTTTTCAAATGAAAATAAAGATGACCCTGCGCTTAAGTTCTGTGGCAGGATCAAATTCAAGCATGTTCAGACAAGCAGGTGATTTTGTATTTTTATTTATTTCTTCGTATGTCCTTGTTCTCCTGAGTTGCTGTAGAGACTGCAATTCTGGCGTTACATTTCGCAAAACTCCTTTTAGACGTAGGAAGTTCAATACTTGAGTGTTCCTTCGTTGTGGGCCTGAGAACTTCCCAGAGATATGATCCTAGTGCTTGTTGCAGGGAACATCCATCTTGTCCACATAATACATTTAAGCTAACATACCATGGCATTTAAGCAGATTACTGGACTGTGGCTTGCAGTGTCAGACAACTCATGTTCAGTTTTTTCCCCATGTAGTTCAGTATTGACCTATGAAAAAAGTAACACAAAGTAGTTTAAACAAATGAGTTTTGCCTTTAATAACTCTCAGATCAGGAAGCATTAAAATTCAGATTAACAAAGAATACCAGAAAACTTAGATGTCATTTTAAGGGCTGAGATCTAAAATTATATTTCAGCCCTAGGAAGGCTTATTTCAGTGGCCATATGGATCGCTGGAGTAGTTTTCATCTTGTTTCTTAGGAATCTGAAGGAGTTTTTGCCTTCAAATGTAATAGGATGAGCCCCTCTCTTAATATCTAGAGCCATGTATACTGCTTTTGCAATTTAAATTCAGAAGTGAAACTGTACTGTGAGCCTTTCCTGCAGGTTAATTTACACTAATACCTCAGTAGTAGTGTCCCTTTTTGTTGCATTTGTTAGAAAGGTGTAAACTCTTACATGATAGAGAGCTTATAGGCAAGCCAGTGCAAGGTCAGTCTTGTTGAAACCTGGTTTTGTGCATGTGAAAAAGTAACATGCCAACTTAGCAAGCAGTTAAGCCTCCAGCTTCATTGTGTCTGGTGGTGGGGCTTTTTTGAGTTGGAAAACAAGTATTTATATGTACTTGTATCACAGTGCTAGTTCTTTAAACATGATGCACAGAAGGAACTTGTGGAAGCTGGTTACATACAACTACTGCCGTGGTTTAGCCCCAGCCGGCAACTCAGCCCCACGCAGCCGCGCGCTCACCCCCCCGGCGGGGCGGGGGAGAGAATCCGAAGCGTAAAAGCGAGAAAACTCGTGGGTTGAGGTAAAGACAGTTTAACAGGGAAAGCAAAAGCCGTGCGCAAGCAAAGCAAAACAAGGAATCCATTCCCCGCTGCCCGTGGGCCGGCGGGGGTTCAGCCACCTCTGGGACAGCCGGGCTCCAGCACGCGTACCCGTTACTTGGGAAGACAAACGCCCTCACTCCGAACGTCCCCCCACCGCTTCCTCCTCCTCCTCCTCCCCAGGTTTATATGCCGAGCGTGACGTCGTGTGGTCTGGCGCGTGGCTCTGGCCAGCCTGGGGCGGCCGTCCCGGCTGTGCCCCTCCAGCCCCCCGTGCCCCCCAGCCCTCGGCGTGGGAGGCTGGAGGGTCCTTGGCTGCTTGGCAACAACCGAAAACACCAGCACGTTATCAAGGTTATTCTCCATCCCAAATCCAAACCACAGCCTCGGAGTAGTGTCTGTGAAGAAAGTTAACTCTATCCCAGCTGAAGCCAGGACAGCTACATACACACACTACCCAAAGTCTTGTTAGCATGTCTTCAAATGAGTAACTGTTCTTGTTTTCACAGGTGTTTTCCTCAGTGCTGCTTCCTTTTCTCATGCTACTTCACAACTTTTGTCTATTGTGAGAATTATATAGGAGGATTTTGGCATGATTGTTGTAGACTTACTAAGGATCTGCAAAGGTCTCTTGTAAATACAGAGAAGTGTTTTGTGGTTTTTTGGTAGTATTCTGGTTATGAAAGCTTTACTGTGACCTCCGAAGTGGTGCTTTTGTGCTTTTGTTCGTTTTTCAAAACAAAGCACGTACCACTTGTGGGATGCTCTAAAGAAACATCACTTCATATGTGCAGGGTGTAGGACAGCTATCAAAGTTGAATTGGCAGGACTGAGGATGTAGGAACATCTCAAATCGTTTTTCCACTAGGAAGATTGGTGGTGGCTTGCCCTGTGTTAAAACTTAAGGATGTCCTTTTCAAAGTTAATAGGCAAGAAGAAAGACTTTTTAAAAAAAAAAACAAACCACAACATTTGTGGTAGGCTGGTGATAATTGCAGCTGTGTTGAATCCCTTAGCACTTTGAATGTGCTTTCATTCATAATGCAAGAAATAGAGCTAAGTGAAGGAGCCCGAGTGAGCTGGTATCGCCCACGGTGTGCCTTAATACCGCGTTTGTTGTAGGCAGCAGCTTGTGTCTGTTCGCACACCTAGCTGGTTGTGGCACACAAGCGAAAACGCTGTTGCTCAGAGTTGTTCACTTTCTCTAAAGAAATGAGAGCTGTTGCCTCTGATGTATCATGAAAAGAAAGCGCGGGAGGTACCGGTGTCCCAGAGAGCTGTATTAGGAGGCGTGGCAGGAGCTGTGTGTAGGGAGGAGGGGGAGCAAGGGGCTCTTCCCCTGTCCTCCTCTCACTTTGCCCCATAGGGGTAATGTTAGAA
Organism: Phaethon lepturus; assembly: GCF_000687285.1. Lineage (NCBI taxonomy): Eukaryota > Metazoa > Chordata > Aves > Phaethontiformes > Phaethontidae > Phaethon > Phaethon lepturus. Next base: position 100,394 of record NW_010509717.1, read on the forward strand.
CTTCATGGAGATCCTGGCTTCATCTTCAGCAGAAGAGTAGACAAAAACTTTCAAGGATATTAGGAAGTTGTCATACCTAAAATTTAGGTATGCAAAGGCTGGAAGAATTTGTTTTAAAATGTCTTAATGTGATGTGATTCTTCTGTTACAAGAATTGGAGCTGGCAGGCCCCACAGACTAAAACTATGGAAAGCAGCGTTTAATGTTACGACGGTGATTTTGGAGAGCAGAAATGGCTGACAAACAGCTTTGGGGGGAAAAAATCCATTCAGAAGGTTTATCTTGTTCATGGTAGAAAGCTGACACTCTAGACCTGACAATCCATGGAAAGATCGTAACATGGTGAATATTGAGCATGAACGTAGTTGTTGCTGCTACTTGCAGGTACTGTGGAGTAAGAGTTGGGGTAAACCTTGGTGTAGTTTCTTCCCTTCCCTTCCTCCCATTTCTTTGCCTCTGTCTTCCAGAGCTCTGATTAGTATCAGATCTGGTTTAAGATCCTTTTTGTGCTCCATACTAATACAAAGTCCGACACGACCTCTCTTATCCTTTGCTGCTTATGACCTATGCCTGCTATTCAGAGTTTCTACAGTTCTTTTCTTAGAGAATCCAGGTCAAGAAGGTGTTAAATTACTTCTTTGTTCTCAGTTTTTAAAAAGTTCCATCATAATAATAATTCATTCTCAGTGTTCTGCCTTACCCATTGTTCTGATTCAAGAGTAAGTGTGAGCATCAGTTATATAAACCAGAAGACCCTAGAAAAGAAATTGGAAATGACAGTGTGCAAACTCAGCATGTAAGGGTGAAGCTCAGACTTTTTCGTCATGTTTGGTATGCATGTTATTTCTGCTGGGGAAATGGAAGAACCAGCAACTCTGTCCTCAAATGGTAAGAAAATACTACCACTTAAGCTTGCATATTACTACATGGAATAAAGTCAAAACAATCATATGCTAATATTGTATAAATCTCTCTTTACTGTAGTGTTGCTCTGACTTCTCATAACACACTATTACATGTGAACATGTCATTATGAGTGACAAAAATGACAGTGTAATATCAGTTTAAGGAAATTCAGTTCTAAGTAAGATGTCACCCAGACAAATTACTCCCTGTTTCAACTTGCCCTTAGACTAGATTTTCTTGTTCATTAACTACAGACAAGGTTGAAAGCATAAAAAATTATTTAAATATATGTTAGCATTTCTTATTATTACTAGTTTTCTTTTTGGATGAATCTTAATTAACAGCCACTCGCATGGTTCAAATGAGGTAGCATAGCACTTCAGGGGCCATCACTGTCTGCCTAGGCACGTTGGAAAATGAAGCCACTTCTACTGCATAAGACAATTTTGCCACTTTGAATTTTCATTCATTCTTATCCTTGCTTTTAGGGGAAAAACTTCAGCACTTTATTTGTGAGATGACTCGGGAAACCTTTCTAGAGAAACTGTTGAAAAAGAGCAGATAAAAAGGGCCAAAAACGACTGCTATAGTTACTTTTTAAAATCGTTTTTAAACATTTAAAATACTCTCTTTTTTTGAGAGAGGGAGTGGGGGGATGTATGTGTTGTTTTGTTTTCTAAAATGCTGTTGCAGGTTTTGCAGGTATTTGGCAAGTTCTTGCCCTGGATGCTTGTGCAGCACTGGCCATGCCTGTTGTATTGGCACAGTTAAGCTCCCTCTACTATTCTGTATTTTGCAGCTGTATTTTCAGCTGGTTGGCAGAGCCCTGGCAGTACCAGTGTGTGCACAGCGGATGTAACGCAAGAATCTAGCTTTTTAATCTCCGTCGTTGGCATCTTAGATCGCGTTGTAGCAATTAGTTATTTAGAAGCTTAAAATAAATTAGAACTGGGGGGAAGAGATGGAAGTTACTTGGAGGGGAGCAAAGCAGTGGGGACTGATTTCTGTAATTTCAAGCTGTCAGATACTATAAATAAGATATTTAAAAAAACAGAACTAGTAGTAGTTTTCTCTTGTATTTTACTGATTTCTGTCACCTTTTTGTTAGTTTCAAATTCTGTTGCAGGGCAAGCTGTGTCAGCTGGTTATAAATCAAAACTTTGCAGTTAGCAGTGACATCATGTTAGCAGAACGAGATTGTCGGGCAGAGCCTTTTGGTTTTTTATAGTTTAGGTTCTTGATTGGTTCAAGGTTCTGTTGTCCTTGGGCACCAGAGGGAGCTCAGCAAAGTAGTTTTGTTGTGGGAGAGGGCAGTATATTTTTTTTCTCTGATCCAGATTGTTTAGTGTGTTGCAGCAGGTGGGGAGGAGGTAGAATTTCAAGGGGCGGGGGGGGGAGATTCCTGGAATTAAAGGGCATTTGGGACTAGTGTCTTGCTGGGTATAAGACATGGTTAATAAAAATAAAATCTTGCTATTTTGGAGGATGAGCACTTCAAAGAATGCTGCAAACTTGAAAATAGATTTTGCTGTTTCACCTCATAAGATATATTTGCTATGGAGCATATTCCATTTGATAGTAGGGCAAGGCGTCTGTAGCTATAAAGAGTATCTGCATCAAACTGAAACTTGTCATCTTTGCTCCTGAAAGAAGTGGCCGGAATTACGTTTTGTATTAGATTAGGTGCTTGGATTGAGTAATTACACCAAAAGACCTAGCTACTCAAGCCTCATGACAGTAATTCTCAGTCTGCTTTTCATTCTCCTTGTTGTCTTTTTCCTTCTCTCTCCTCTTTATTTTCTACTTTCTTAAACATGCTACGGTTTTTGCAGAACTACCGGCTATCTTAACCATTGTCCCCTTCAGTGAGAGGAGCAAATCCCTCAATAATTACAATGTTCTTAAACCTGCATAGATTACAGTAACTGGTGCTTAAATAGGGATGTTATGTAAATATTGCCTGTGCAGTACAGGCAAATACAGTTGTCTCTCTTACGCTTGCAATATTGGTAGTATTTACCTCATGTTTGGAAAGTCAGGCTTTATATCTTCGTGCCCTGACAAGTGACGTGATTTCCCCGTGCCCAGTGATCGTTCAGTGGAAGAGCCGGCACTCAAACCCGGAGAACTCCTGAAGCCCAGTGCTGTCCTAGAAATGCCGGACGTGACTGCATCCCCACAAAAGTGTGTTCTGGCTGAACAATCCCTTCTGCATTTATTGGCTTTTCTGGGTGGATTTCAAAGTAGTTTGGTACTACTTTATCACTGTATAGTAGCAATTTTTCCTTAGAGAAAGAGACTCTGGAATCTAACAGTTTTAATGGATTGCAATTATTTAATATTACAGCATGAATGCAGCCTAACTCAGATGGGCTTTTCAACGGAGATCATAATGACTGTAATTGCAAAAGGCTGCCTTGCTGAAGTAGAAGCTGCCAGATGCAATGCCATTCTGATCTAAAAAGGTCACAGTAAAAGGGACATTTAAATTAAGTTATAAATTACAATTGAAGAACAATATTTTGATGAGCAAGACCAGAGATGTCAGAGCTGCAAGATGTAATTCATGGGTTCATTACAGAACAGAGGTGCCTGACAGCTGAGCCATGCCAAAAGGAGAATTTATTTGCAACATCACGCAGACAGAAAATGGCAGCTCTGCTGAGAAGCTATAGCAGAAACTTGAAACCTTGTGGTAATGTGCAGGCTTTATGGTAATAAGGCTTGCCTGTGATCTAGCGTTGTTTAATGACTGTTGTAATATAAATTATGTTTTTAGGCACGTGCACATGCAGAATTTTTCTTTAATCTACAATCCTGTCCGGTGATGCAGAAGTTGCTGTATTTTCTGTTACAAAGTAGAAGCACATTTGTGTTGATTCCTTTTGTTGCAGTTGTATACGTACATAATGTCAGAGTGGTTCCAAATTTGGATGGCAGTGTTAATGCTAAAAATGGTGATTCTCTAGATGACAGGATAGTAATCTAGTGTTTATAGCAATACCTTGAAAAGTTCAACTAGAAGTTAATGAAACCATAGGCAGTCATCATTAGCTATTATTTATGTTTGAGTTGCTTGCCAATAAAGTGCTTATATATATTAAATGACCGAAAGTAATAAGCAGAGAATGAGGCAGATTGAAACACGTAAATTTAACTCTGGTGCTTAGAAAGAAAATATTTTTCCTTTCCTGCTGCATTATCCTACTCCTGGCACTTAAAAAAGCTTTTTTTTTCCCCACTTGCTGAAAGTAACATTTTTCAGGAGACTCTAAACCTGTGTCAGTTCTTTTCACATCTGTGTCTTTTCTGTTATATGACTCTTCTTGTTGGCATCTGTCCTTATGGGTTTTGTGACCGTTATTAATGTAATTACTTGGTCAAAAGTTAATGCTCATATTTTTTATTGTTGATTTGGGACAGTTCGGATGGCCTGTAAACACCGCCATTTTTCAGTAACCAGAGTAGTTGCCTGTTAGACCAATCGACTCTTTCTGGGCATGTCTGATTTTTTGCAGATTAAACTGCTTGGGCAGTAGGGCTGCCAGGGAAAACCACGTGTTGTCCTTGAGGCAAAGTGAAGATGCCCTCCAAGTTACAAAGAGGCTTTGGCATTACTGCATGTTTTTGGAGGGAGCAAAGAAGGAAAAGAAACAGAAGCACTATTCTCTGCAACACTGTCAAATTTCCCAAGTTAAAAATATTTTAGGTAGTGGCATACACAGAAAAAAGCATTTGCAAGGTGAGCTGGCAAAACAAACGGTCCTTTTTGCTTTAAGATGGATCTGTTCCCAGTGCTGGAGTGCAAACAAGGAGAAAAATGAATGTGTACCCAGTAGAAAAGACAACATCTTATCTTCATACCTTTAAGTAGCTATTGCATACCACAGGAGTCTGATTAAAAAAAATAAAAGTTTAAAAAAGTTTAAAGTCAGTAGCGTTCGAATATTGGCATTGAGCACTCGGCACGGCAAGTCTAGCTTTCTACTGGTGGCTTATGTTAGATGGACCGAGGTCATTGTTCCACGTGCGTGGAAGTGCAGGCACGGGAGCTGACACCGCTGTAGTGAACAGAGGCGGATTTACAAGGCATCGTTCTGCGGTGCATTAGGAAATTGCACCTGGGGAGACAGGTTTGAAAGCAATGGTTTCTACGACGTGATCTCGGGTAATGCATCTCCCTGGCTCACGGCAGCGTGAGGTGCCAGTGATGGCTCTGATGTGTTAACGCATCTCGTAGCAGTAGCTTGCAGAGATCAGGTAGCTGAAGCAGGGGAGTGGGGAGGAAATAATTTTTGGAAGCTGAAGCATTGTTTTCTGTGGTCACTCTGCAAAGGTACACACAATGATTGCACAGAGTATCTGTAACTTCCCGGTAGGTGCTGTATAGAAAGCTGAAAATGAGTAGAAAACCGCTCTAGCTTAGTTTTCTTTCTCGTTCCCACTATATTGGCTAAGCACTTTTACTGCAGTAACACCCCGTATGCTATTGGTAAGGAAGAAAATAAATGTTCAGGCTGCCAGTTAAGGGGACATCGCTGTTTGTTCTAAAAACACAGTGCAGGTAATGATCGGAGGTCTTTGCCCAGCAGTGACCTTTTATTTTTAGAAATACTTTACTTTAAAAATCCCTCAAGTATAAATAATTTTTGAATGCCCCAATAACTTGAAGGTGGAAGAGCACCTTCATCAGTGCAAGCTGTGAGCAAGTTTGTGTGAAGTATAACCCACAATGTACCGATTTCTTCTTTAACACGACTGGTAATGTGTTCATCCCTGGCAGTAGGAGGTAGGCGGTATGACTTTTGAGTGGCGTGATTTTCTAGAGGGCCGTGCACTTCTGTTTTTGTAGCTAACTGGTAATTACTAACAAAGTAATTTCTGGTGTTTTGTATTGCAGACAGATTGGCTTTATAGGCTGCCACGATCCGTTCTGTGGCATTCATGACCAGAAAACTGAGATGCTAGTAGAATAGATGGCATGTCATGATACATGGTATCCAAAATGTGCCATTTCAGACAGTGCAGCAGAATGACAGACCATAGTGCCTTGTGTGAAACGGGCACTTTCTGTTCTGTGAAATTCCCTGTCCGTTTATGGTATCATTTTTATTGAAAAAGTGATTACTTCTATAAGAAAACCGTGTGCTTGGATGCACAAGCTATTTAAAACCCGAGTTGACAAAAGCCAGCAAGTGAAAGTGAGACTGCTTTGTTCCTTACAGATGGGTTTTCTCTTCACAGCTGCACGAGGCCACGTACAGAGTGCAGGGCTTTGCTTTCGATTTCCCAGCTTTTGGCAAGTTCTGCTGCAGCTCTTGAAGACTTGTGGAATATTCTGCCCTGTCATTCTCAGAAGTACCATGGCTCTGGAGCCATGCTGGCTTTCTTACAGTGGGCTTCTCCCATCTAAAAGCTATATTCAATAGTGTTTCAGCTTTAAAAAAGCGTATTGCATATATGTTTATAACACACACGCACGCACGCATGTCTGTATTTTGCTGTAAATGCCATCGTATCAATCGAAGTTGCCATTTGACTTCCTTCCTTCTGCAAGTTGTATGGTGGCTTTCAAAAGTGAGCGCACAAACCTTTCATGGGTTATTTACTGGGAGAACTGTACAAAGCTGGCTTTCAGTGGAAACTGATTTTTATTATAGTCTCACCAAAAAAAAAGTCTGTATGGCCAGTGATTTGTTTTTCCCTTCTGTCTCAATTCAGAAGTCTGCCTTTATTTCTTAGTAGAAATCACTTAAACCTACTTAACAGAAGTAAATTTGAGTAATTTACTTACAGCCTTTAAAAGCTTCTGAATCATAGCACTGGATGCGGTATGAATGCAGGGCATTCTTGTGCACCGAAGAGCTTACAGCCTTTACCAAGACAAGACCAGACAGACAAAAGAAGCAATACGAGGGAAAAAACAGTGTTGCTAGCAGGTGGCCCTAGGGCAGAAGGGGTCTGACCATTGTCAGATGTACATAACCAGTACTTACGGATTGTTGGAGAGACGTAAATAGCTAAAGTGAGCAGCAGTAAGAAAGCAATCTTGCTGGCTTTATTTGAAGCAGAATTCTGTTCTAAAATTTGAGTCTTTTGACATAAGAAAAATGAGAAATTTTTTCCCCTTGTAATTGGGTTTTGCTATAACTTTAATAGTTACAAAATAGTTAATATCTTGTCGCTGTTCCTGGAAATTGTCTTGATCCCTGTTCAGTTCATCAGTCTTGGGAAAGGTTCAAGAATTACAGTACTCGTTGAAACGTTTTCTGAGAGTGATTAAGCACAGGTTCTAGCAGCATGGACGCTTCTAGAGAGCGGGATGCAGATGGCTCGGGATAAATTCTGGGCAGGAAGGAAAAGCAGGAGGTAATGTACAGAATCATACTTTGGTTGTCCCTATTATAAAGAAACTTTTGAGAGTCTGTAAAATTCTGTGATATTAATAGGCAGCTTTGAAGCTTTGGTTTGCTTAGCACCTTGCTCAGAGAAACTACCCCTTGTCTGTGTAGGGGAGTAGTCATGCAAATCGTTCTGCCTTTTGGGTGTAGGAAGATAATTAAGTTTTTGTTATCCCAGCAATATTTCTTTTTCTTTTTGATTGTTTTTAGAAGACATAGAGCAGGCTCCTGTCTAGTTCTTCAATTCCTAAAATTGCACTGCACTTTGAAGATAGGACAGGCTATAAATCTATGGTGTGCTAAATGTTTTCCATCAAGAGTTAAGAGCTGGAGAATCTCATGGGTTCATTGCTGAATTTTTTTTTGCCTGTGTAGTTGTTTTTCTACCTCACCCTGACTTTAAATGTCTACTGTCTACTTCAGACAGCTTTTGATCATATAGATGCCAAATTTATGGCAGAAAATAAGGTACACTGTAGGCTGTGACCAGCTGAAACAGTAATGTCAACTTAGACATCCCTGGTTGCATTTATGTACTCCTGTAGCTATCTGTAGAAGGTTTGTTTCTTTTGCATACTTGTTTTCCAACAACATGATGATCTTTACAGTGCAATAAAAATGAGAATTTTCTGGATGGGTAAACTTGACATCCCATGGCTTCCAATCCCTCCTGTATGCTAGTTTTTCCAGTTGCTTTTACTAATCTGAACAAAACATGCTGCATGAAATACAATTCCTTTTGAAAACTATTTTGTTGGAGCTTTAGAAATTCCAAGGAATTTTTTTTTATGTAAAAAATATTTTTTAAAGTTAGCCAAAAAATCTTCAGTGTTTTATGGGCTCAGACATTATTTGGGGGAAGTTTAGGAAGGAAGGGGGAAACATAATTGTTCTAATCCTATTTATTCTACTAATGAAGCCCCAATTACCCTTCAGGTTGTTTTTCATTTCATTTCATATAAACAGTAAAAATAATTAAGCATAGAACACCTCATGTGGCTCCCTTTTAGTGTGTTTTCTCCAATAACAGATCACTGCTAATTCCATTGAATGATCTATTTGTCGTCTTTATTTTTTAGCTACATGAAAGTAACTATGATGCTGGAAAAGCCCTGCAGCGCTTGGTGAAGAAACCTGTGCCAAAACTGATTGAGAAGTGTTGGACTGAAGATGAAGTGGTAGGGAAATTAATTATTCCCTTGAGCCTTTATAGTTCATGTTGCTTCTCTTGCTTTTCTTTTTTTTTCTAAAGAGGTTATCTTTATGGGAAAGAGGGGCAAATAATTTGCTGCATAGGATAAGTTTTTGTACAATTCTGAGTTGTTGGGCCCTCGTTCGATATACAGAACCTAATTAGACTGGGGAAAATACCTTTCTAATAGTAGAATAAGAGAGAAGATGAAGTGACTGGTTTTGAGAGGATGCTATAGGGTAAATGAATAGCTGCAAAACTTCTGGACCCTAAATTTCCCTTTCACCTCCAGGAAGACTGGCCATATTCATTAATTGGAGTTGGACAAGATGTAAAAGGCATACAAAGTATTGTCCCTGGGTTTTTTTGCTGCTGATATTGTCAGAGGCTTAAAGTGTCAGCTCAAGTTGGCTAATGGGAGTTTGGATATCGGTGCTGCTCCTAAACAGAATTTGAGATTACGTCCCTTCTTCCTCTCACACGGAACATTAGAAACCGTTTACTGGCATAGTTCTTGATGGATGTATTTTTAACAAAGAGCAGGCCAAAAGTAGATTATCTGAAAGCTGGTGTTTAGCCATACAATCCACATGTGCGTTAAAAAGTAAAAGTACTTACTTAAAGTAAGTAGTCACAGTGCTGGTTCTTCCATATGGCTGGTGTTTCGGCATGTGCTGCTAGTTAGTTTTTCTAGGTTTGGGGCTCTAGTGCAGGCAGAGGAGGAACACTGTGAACGTGTCGTTCTTTCCTTCAGAGGTTGGGGCTTTTGGTATGTGTGGCTTTGGATTGAGGTGTTACTGTTGTTATTAGCCTACTAAAAGATACTGCTCTGCAGTCCTGATTAGTGGAAAAAATAATTTTGACTTGAGAAAGACACCTCTTCATAAAAGCTGCAGTTGACAGAGAGACTGTGCTGCTGGGAAAGCGCCTCACATGCAAATAGTCCACTTTTTATTTTTTAATTTCTGGCTATTTTTACAGAATTTGGGGGAGATGGTATCTGTGAGAATTAGTGAAGCAAAGGTGCTTCTTGCCATTCATTCTGCAGCTTAATTGTTGCAATTGTGAGGTTTCTGCTGGCTTAACTTTTATACATCTGATATAATGCAACTGTGCTTATTAAACAGTTTTCTGTAGGGTTGTAAGCTGAAATAAACTGTGTGAAGTTGGGAGCAAATTATAGATTCTTAATTTGCTGACACCTTGTAAACAGATTCTTAAGTATTGCATTCAACACAAGATGCATTTTCTGGCAGGGTTTGGAATCCAAATGCTGCTGCATTACAACCCTTCTTTTGTCAGAGCTCGCAGCTTTGACTGTTTAAAAAGAAGAAAAAGCGTGAAACTCGTGCTTTTTCAGTAGCCAGGAGAAACGCTGAACAAGTTCACTTGGATTACATCCTAAAAATATTTTGCATTTTAATGCTGATATTGATGTTGCTTAACAGAATAGATTTATGTGAAATGTAACATGCAAGAAGACAGTACCTCTTTAGCAAGCTGACTAGGCATGTCTGGTTTTGTGAAAATGGAAAAATGTTATATTTCCTAGCTCAATAATTAGGCTGCAGTGTGCACTAAAATAGAAAATCAGATGATTGGAAGTTAGTTATGATAAAATATTTATCACAGAAGAACTTCAGACTCGCTTATGGTTTTTTACCTTTCACTTTTGTCAAAGCTTCTCTCTTATGTACCATATTGGAATAAAGGGGATGGAAATTCAACTTGTCATGCATACTTAGCAGGATAGAAATGCAAAAAATCTAATACGGTGCAAGACAGCATTGCTCATGTAAAAGTGACAGAAGTTTTGAGGGTTTTTTTCTTTGAATTAATGAATTTTTAAGCTTTGATGAAGGAATAAATTGGTAAAGAATTTGAAGAAGTAAATAAATAAATTTTGTGATCTTGTTAAGCTAGTGATAAAATTTGCATTGGTGCTATAAAATAGAACTGATGCGTAATGGGTGAAACTTTCATGGTTTCTTAGCGCTTTTTAATTATTCAGACAATGGCTGGAGAGACTTTTTTTTTTTAAGCTCTAGTTTCTCTGAAAGTCTTTCAGGGAGTTATTCCAATGAATTACATGTGCTTGCTCTCTCCTTATGTAAACCTTTTTGCAAGAACTAGATTAGGGGTCAGCCAGGCCATATAAACCTGTATTAAAGTAGGCTTATTCTGAAATCCAGCAAAGAGCCTTTGTGGTAAGGAGACCGCCCGAAGTCATAGAGTGAAAGAGGATGATGTGCTAACACTGGCAGCAAAGCGGAGGAGAGGATGAGTAAAAAGCCTAGAACACAGCTTCCTGATAAGTTTTACAGTTATCTTGTCACAAAAGGGAGTTTTGTTCAGGGAACTGACCGTCGGAACAAATACTTCAAGTGCTCTGCCCTGTGTTTAGTAAGTTTGTTTTCTCTGCGTACATTCTTTCCCACATTCATGGTTAAATTGTACAGTGCTACTACCTCTTTTTCTGTGTAGAATTTTTTTTTTCACTCTCCTTGTTTTTTCCATCAGCTGCACTATGTTGTGAGTGCCGTAGCTGCTGCAGCTCAGGGTTTTTTTGACTGGTCCATAGTAAGCGATAGAGAATAGAGCCTCACAAATAAGAAAAAGCAAAGTTCATTGAAAAGTGAAACATTACTCCAAAACTGCAAACCCTGTGAGTACAGAATAATGATCATTGACTCTATAAATCATTGTCAGTCTCAGCTCATTTTATCGTACTTGTTCTGTTCCATCCAAGTTTCCAGAAACATTTGGCAGCCCTCCAGCCTCCGCAGAGCCAAAGATCAAACTGTGCTCTTATTTATAGACAGCTAAGCTCCACCTGCACAACTTCATAACATGTTTGTCCCTGGCAGTTTGTGGAAAACTCCAGATTGAAGCAGCTGTAGTGCACTTCTGAGCATTTCTGAGACTTGCAAGGGAAGTTTCCGTATTGTTGGCTCTGTGAAACTGAGGAAAACTCGTTCTGTGTGATACTTAGGGTGCTAAAGCTGCATAGAATCTCCACAACAAAGTATTTTTCAGAAAACACTGATGTGTCAAACCCAAAGTCTGGCCAAAATAATGAAATTTTGATGACAACCTTAAGTGTCCTGTCTCCCCCATCTCATGATGGCACGTGATGAGCAAGTGGAAGCTTCTAGTAATGTGGCTGGCTGATAATCCAAGAGACACTTCTAAGGGAAGTGGAAGATCCAGGTACAAACCATGTCTCTATTTGTGCTGGACTTAGAATTAATCTCTTCTTGTGGCCCAGCAAGTATCTGCTTATTTAATTTTTACACCTTATATAAATAAGCAGATACCACACCAGGTTTGAAGCTTTGGCTAGTTAACCTCCTCAACTGAGAGAGGTTCTCTGGCATGTGGCCAACTGAAATAATTTAGATCATGGCTTGTATTGTCTCAGTTTTTCCATTCCTGCCTTCAGAATCCTATAATCATATTCTGCCCGCTGCCATGCCTCCGGACCCCCGAAAAGTCACACTCCCCCTTTTGTTACTCTTAAGTTAACTTTCTGCCAGTCCGTTGTTTAGGTTTTTTTTGTGGGTTTTTTTTTTTTTTTTTAAGATGAGCATCAGACAAATTCTATTGCAGGGAAGATGTACGGTTGTGTGGCTGGGCGGAGAACAGGGAGCAGAGGGGAAGGAGCGTTGTGGTAAGGTCAAGTACTTGGGCAGGTGAAGTGTCAGTGTAGTCACACTGATGGAGGGAAAGAACTGACTTAGTACAAAACTAATTCTTAAAACTTGCCTAAGTCAAAACCCTCTGTAAGTTGGTTGGAGTATTGCTTGCACAAGTATTTTTACTGAGTCCACTTCCACTGTGCTGGATGATTAATGTAGCTGATTTTGTTGTGCACATGATAGCACTGCTGTGTCCAGCACAGATCTCAGCAGCATTCAGTAGTATTTGTGATATAACACTGTGTGAATAACTCAAATTTATTGAAAATTTATGTATTTATAAAGCTTTTAACTTTTTCTGTGGAGTATCTGTTGCCCAAAGGTCAAGCCTTTCTTGTTAATTAAAACAATTTTGTTGCTTCTGACCAAACTGTCAAGTAAGAGCTCCTTCGCAATGATCAGAACTGATTAAAATAAAGGATGGATGTTATGTTATTTTTACTACTGATGATGTGGTTACAGAGTTTTAAATCAAATTAAACAGGATAAATTTTTCCAGTGATTGAATTAAATGGAAAGCTCTGTAAATATGAAGACGGAGGTTTGTTGTCTCCCTTGTGTTTCTAAACTGATGGCTATTTTTAAAACTTTTTTTTTTATTCTGGTATGTAAATTCAGAGGCATACTGTGAAAACCAGTCTTCCACACTGCTTAATAAAAGTGGCTGAAGAAACTTCTTCACTGCTGTGTCTACATGCAGCTCTAACGGCAGCTGTTTCCTGTTTATAAAGGCTTATGCTTCACCTGACACCATCGGTTTCCAGCAGTCATTTGGTGCGAGGCGTTGGTTTCTCTTGCAATGCTCATGATACGTCCATGCACAAATTTGTTGAGCAGTTGTCATATATAATGTCATATTTAAGCACCTTCTAAGCACGCACCTATAGCCCAACATTCAGCAGCATCTCCTGGTGGAATCTCGTTAGGCTGCAGTTTCAAATAGCAAGCGGTGCAGTTCAAAGTAGATGCAGTATTTGGGAAGAAGCCATGGAGCAAGTCTTTTTTGATGCAGCTGGTGGCAGTGCCCTCCAAGTTTCCTACCATCGAATGCCAGGTCTGACACGCGGCGTTGATGCCCACTGCGAGAGCGAGGTCAGTGCAACTTGGAACGGGGCACTGACTTAGCCGTTGGGCAGGTGTTCCATGGGGTATCTTTTGCTAATATGAGATTATAGAGTAACCACTTTCCTTATTCCATTTTCTTCAGCCATCTTTCCCAGTCTGCATAAGCCCCGGTGGTGCCCAGTCTCTGTAACGCTGTTTTCGTCATTCTGCGTGCAACAGTAGTTTGCAGTACAGGCAAGGTCTAGTTAGTATTTGTCTTACTTTCAACGGACTAAGAAGACAGAGATGCTTCACTCAAACTCAGCAAGGGGTTGTCAGAGTGAGACGTGAGCTCTACTCTGCATCTTATGGTCACCTCTAAAAATGTCTCTCAATCTAATCTGTGTCAGAGTGGAGGCATTTTTGATGCAAGCAATCGGAAATCCCTAATAAGAACGGAATGGTGCTGGTCAATTCTTCTTCTCCAGTTGGAAATATTTAAAAAGTGACATTGAAATTGTATTTTGAAACATGCAGACTTAGTTTGCTGTCTGTGAGGAATAAGTACAACAAACCTGAAACTGAGTGCCCGTATCTAAACTATGGTTCTTGCCCTTGCTGTGTTCCTGTCCACAGATTCCAAATCTGGAACTATGATCATGAGCTTCTCTCAGTTAAGGTTAAATTGAACACTCTTATTTCCTTGTGTGGTTTCAGTGAAAATATTTCAGAAGAAAAACCGTCCTTACAGAATTTCCACCCATCTTGGGATAAAATCTTCTCTGCAAAATGGCTTTTGTGCTTTCAGTGATGGTCAGTTCAGTTCTGACCCTACACTTGTTCCAGGTCCAAAAATGAGCTTATTGTGCACCCTTCCATTTCAGAAAAATAAATAAGCTATCAAATGGCTATCACTCACAAAGGATACAGTGTTCATCTTGAGGTTTGTTAATTTAATGGAATGGTTTTCAGTTCTGGTACGCCTCCCGTAGTGGAAACGGGGAAGGAAGCAGACGAGTTCTGGCTGTTCTTCACATAGCAGTCCTGCTGATCTGATCTGGGTTTTTGTCTCCTTATTCAGAATGCGCTTTCTTCTGTCGTCGTATCAAAAGCACTCGCAAAATCAATACGGCTTACAGAAGAGAGAAATACAAATCAGAACCAAAAGAACCCCTAGTTTATTAGGTTTTTAATTAAACATGATGAACACATTTTAAATAACACAAAGGCCTCAGGCTGAGCTGCATCTAATCGAAACAGATTAAGTCACCCGTCCACACTCGGGTAGTTATTAATTCTGTTTACTTATGCATGCTAGCTAAAGGCAGAGTTCACTGCCGCTGTGTTGCAGTTTATTGCACAGGGATGCTTTTGCTGCATGGAATTGTGCTGCTAATTAGCATTCAGATGTTGATTATGACGAACACTGGCGAGGCTAATTGAACCACCTTTGAAATTCAGGGCTGTGTGTTCCAAAGTTAATCTGGGTGAAACAGTAGTTTTGCATTATTTCTTGGACACTGCCTCTTTTTTCTTCTACGCTCGGTCCCATGTTTTCATAGATGTTAAATTCTTAAAAAGAAATTGCTAAGTGTTCCTTAAGAAGGTTTTTTTTTACTTGTGCATCTCCATGTCGATGGAGATGTCAGAACTGTCGATGACACGCCGTGATAACTGGCTTTTATCATGAAATAGGCTGCCCTTTAAATATTTTACATTGCTTTTGATGTAGAGTAGTTGAGGTAAACAACCTAGATTCAAACAACGTCTTAAATTTATGTGCAGGGATAGTTAATCCTTCCTGGCGATTAAACCTTAATTGGCCATGTACATGGATTTACAAGTTCATAAATTTTAAAAGATCCACACCTGGCTTCAGCTTAAAGCTCATTTGTCATAAAATACAAGTGGAGATCCTTCTGCCAAAAATGACAAGATAGAGCAAACTAATTTCCTAACATGTTTGCAAGTATTTGTAATCCAGTGTAGCTGGTCAAGAAATTACTTACGCAAAACACACATACTTATTTGCTTGGCTTCTTTGCCTAGAATCATCTTCAAATGTCTCTTATCTGCCCTTTTTGGAGTATCTGCTCATGAAAACATTGTTTTCATTGCTTGTTCCTTCAAAGCCAGGCTTTTCAGATATGCTGGAAGACAGAGCTGCTTACTGGGGCAAAAATACCATGAATTTTATTTACTGTTTATATGGCAGCCATAGAAAATGTAACTCATAGCAAAACTGAAACGGAGCCCCTGGTATAGCGTGTGTGTGGGGATGATCAGGGAATATTTGAAACGGAGGCTGGCACTGCAGGGCTGCAGTTGAGTAATTGAGTGGGCTTAGAAGGTTAAGATATCAGCTGTCGCTTAGTTTTAATTTTTTATCCCCAAAAAGTAAACATTACAGCTTCATAGTGGAGTGACAGTCCCTACTAAACTAACATTTTCTGGACTTTAGAAATCAAGCCATCTGATTCCATTTGCAGGTGTGTTAATCAGAACAGTTGAAAATTAACTGAGCATTGAAATAAAAGCCGCCACCAAACAGAAATTGCCGTAGTCTGGTAGGACCTTTACTTTAAGAAGAATAAACAAGATTTTAGTTTAAGAAAGAGTGGGAATGTACAGTCTTTTCTATACTTTATTCTAAGAATTTAAGAGTCTAAAAGAACCATCAGTCCTCACAGTAAAAAGTGACCGATGAAGGATGAAGTTATTCTGCTTGGGGGAAGAAACTCATTATTTAAAAGTTGCATAAAATTACAACTACTTAGCAGCTGACAGGTATACAAAATTATAAGGTGCAGTACAGCTAGAAAATATGAGGTGTAATATGGCTAGGAAAAGTGAATTTAATTTAAACACAGGTTTCTGGACAAAAGATAATCTTTTTGGTTGTGATTATCTTGCATCAGTCTTTGATCCAATTCCTTGTTTAAAGGGATCAATATTGCACATACAGCACTGAGTTTATTGTCAAGTCCTTTTGGAAATAAGACAGTGAATTAAAAATCAATTATATGTGCAGAAAAGTTTGTGTAGGGCAATCAATTTTGTCCTTTTAGTTTGCAGAAAGATTCCATTGTTTAACCAGCTGTGAAAAGGAATGAATTTTAAAAGCCTCCAGCAAATGAGATAGCCCAAATGGGGGGGGGGGGGGGGGGTAGATTAAAAAAAAAAATTATTTTGGCATTTCATGTTCAGCAAAAGCTGCCTTCAGGGATAAATCTATAAATCCTGTCAGTGACCTTGGCTTCAGAATTGGTGATTTCACTGCTTTTGCTAATCTTGATCTTCCCACAGCTGCCAGATAAGTTAGTCTTTTCTTAACAATATCATTTTTTTTATTTGCTTTGTTTAACTGCCATATGTTTCTTGGTTCATCATCTTTCTGCCTTAATGTGGAATATTTTTATCTATTAAGCACTTACCATATTGCTGATCCCAAAAAATAATACAACAAATATTTACACTGGCCAGTTGCCACGGCTTAGAAGGCTATTTCTGTGTGGGGACGGGAAGCGAAACTCTAAACTCAAGGTTTAACTCCAGTATAAACTAAATAATTTGTAGGTGCTTTCAGAAGCTCGTGGGTTTTTTGTTTTCTAGAAAAAGGCTTATAATAGAGAAACAGAAGCACATACCCATAGTTCACTGTTGCCAAGGGGAAAGAATCTGCTGCTTGAAAGATTAATAAATACGACAGCAGTTGATTGCTGAAACCATGTTTTTCATCTCATTTTCAAGGGCATCTTAAAAATGGAGATCACTTACACTTCCTAGTATTCTCGATCATCTTTCTGTGTTCATTTAAAAATGAGAACAAGGCACTGGGGGGCTTGAGAGATTGCATTTGTTCTCCCATAGGGCAAAGTGGTTATTTTATAAATGAAGAGGGCCAAAAAAGCTATCTTTTGTAGTTTCTTAGCAACAGAGCTGGAGTCAGTTTTAATGTTCGTGTATATCTTACAAGTTCTATGTATAGAAGCATGAGCTGCGCAGATCAGCAGTATTGCAGCTGAAACAAAGACTAGTCGCTCCAGCCTCGTGCAGGGGAAGAGAACAACCCAAGCGTGCTGATGCGCTGCATGGACTCGTCTGTCTGTCCTCCTTCTCCCCAGCAGATGATATTCTGGCCAGTGACACAGGGGCTGTCGTCAATACTCTGACCTTTTATTCAGATTTTATCTGCTAAGAGATCCGGAATCTGGTTTAAATATAACATCACGCTGTGTCCTGTCCTTGTCCAAAAGGAAACTGAGTCATGCCATTAATAACAGTAAGAGCATCTGGAGAGTGCAGGGGTCATCAAAATTCTGGGACTTTCTAGGGTTAATGCTTTCGCCATAGCGATCGGAACCGAGGGAGCGACTGTAAGTGTTCATCACTTGTGATCATGGTAAAACTTTTTTTGCCCTGTATCTGTCTTTTTTGGGGGGAGGCATCTTGATTTAATTTTAGAAAGATACTGTGTATCAAAGCTATCTTGCTTAAATTCCACTGACCTATTTATTCTCCATTTCTTTGTATGTAACTTAATTTCCAAATTCTGAAATTTATTTTTTTAAAAGATAATCCGTATTTGTTAATAGTGTGATTGACTTCTAAAGGACTGATAGCGTTCATAAGATACGTTTCACAGTTTGCTTCCCATTCTGACTGCAAATGTAATAAATGGCCTTAGATAGCTTTCTGGCTCACGCTCCTTGGTGTACTTCATCCACGTCCAGGGCTGTATGAGTTTGTTTATGAAAGCAATTTTATAATTTAAATATAAGAAATCTTGGTTGGTTGTCTGTTTTCAGAAGATTTTTTTTGGTGTTTGTTTTGGACAACTGTGCTATGAACAGTGTGATTTAAATTTAGGTTCACCTTTTCTAGTGGTTAAGAAGGAGTGACTGGTTTACTGGCTTGTATTGACAGCAAAATCCAGAGTTCTTGGTTTGATTTTGCATTATTTCAATAGCCCTGTCATTTCAGTAGTTTGCTTGATTTTTATCTGTCTTGCACGTGTTAAGGAGTTTAAATTGGTCTACAGGACCCTTACCTCCTTAATACCTAAAAGTGCAATAATAATATAGTAATAAATACTGGCGAAGTGCTTTGGTATTTTTCCACGTTAAGTGTATGATTGAAATCTCCAGCATCTCTCCAACTAGTCTAACTTGATACAGGTAAAAGTGTTTCATTTTGGAATATTTATGCTGGAATTACACTTTATTAAATACATAGAGCCCAGGAATGGATTACTTGATATGGCAAATCACTATTTTGTTTTGAAAGAGTTGTCTGCTGTTGTTGTGGTTTAGCCCCAGCCGGCAACTCAGCCCCACGCAGCCGCGCGCTCACCCCACCGGCGGGGCGGGGGAGAGAATCCGAAGCGTAAAAGCGAGAAAACTCGTGGGTTGAGGTAAAGACAGTTTAACAGGGAAAGCAAAAGCCGTGCGCAAGCAAAGCAAAACAAGGAATCCATTCCCCACTGCCCGTGGGCCGGCGGGGGTTCAGCCACCTCTGGGACAGCCGGGCTCCAGCACGCGTAACCGTCACTTGGGAAGACAAACGCCCTCACTCCGAACGTCCCCCCACCGCTTCCTCCTCCTCCTCCTCCCCGGGTTTATATGCCGAGCGTGACGTCGTGTGGTCTGGCGCGTGGCTCTGGCCAGCCTGGGGCGGCCGTCCCGGCTGTGCCCCTCCAGCCCCCCGTGCCCCCCCGCCCTCGGCGTGGGAGGCTGGAGGGTCCTTGGCTGCTTGGCAACAACCGAAAACACCAGCACGTTATCAAGGTTATTCTCCATCCCAAATCCAAACCACAGCCTCGGAGTAGTGTCTGTGAAGAAAGTTAACTCTATCCCAGCTGAAGCCAGGACAACTGTCTAAACCATCAGAAATGGCAATCTGCCGTTCCTAACAAGATTGCTTTAAAAACACAAAAAAGCCTAAAACAAACCACGTGCAGAGACACATTATAGTGTTGTCTCCAACTGGGCAAGTCTCCAAATGGCATTTGAATTCCCCCCTCCCTTTGCCCCCCAAGTGTTTTTTCCTAGTGCTAGTTTGGAGATCTCCACCTTTCTGGTTGAACACGGGATCTGTCCGCTCAGACTACGTAACGGGAATCCTAAGGCTGAAGAGTAGCTGTAGAACGTGTAGGTCAGAGAGGTTCAAGAATGAGCAGAGCTGGAAACGGGTGAGAGTATTTTAGTCAGAGCGCAGTGTGGAGCTCAGTCGTGCTTCCATGCGTGGTAGGGCGAACAAACCAGGTTCTCCCTTCTGGCGCTGTGGCAGCGCTTGATGGACGGACGTTCGTTGCCAGAGCGGCATTTGCTACCAGAAGTGATGTGCTGTGGGAAACAGGAGAGGCGTTGTTGCTTTCATGGTCAAGCTCGAAATACGGGAAAAAACCCCAAATTTGTTTCCTAGTGTCAGTTGGTAACTAATTTTAAATAACTGTCTAGCTTCCTAGATCTCTTCCTGGCGTCTGCAAGCAATGGAAGCTAAAGGGGGGACTGGAGAGGGGAAAACCACCTCTGTTTGCCACCTGGCTTCTGGAGGGTGAGAGTACCAAAACATGGCGTCTTGGAAAGCTTTAGTATAATTAAGGTTATATTTGAAATGCAGCACTCTTGCTTGAAGCTTTCATTTGATGTTGGAAAAAGCTCATTTTTAACAGGGTTATTTTTTATTTTTATTTTAACATTTAGAGAGATCACTATAATAATTACAAAAAATAATTTTTTGGCCAGACTTTTCAAATGTCACTAGATTCTCTGGGCTTCGATGTGACACCTTGTCTGAGAATTATTTAGTATGGCCCAGTGGCCTTTGCAGCAGAAAATTACAAAATGCTTCTTCAAATTGGTATAGCGACAGAATTCTTAATTAAGAAACTTTGATGACTCTCACAATATAGATGCTCTATGTGCTTTAGCGTTGAGGACTTAGCTTTCTTGCACAAGCGTAAGCAGTATGAATGCCAAAATACACCTCATTTTCCAGTTCTGTTTGCATGATAAATTTTATTTTTCTAATCTTCCATATCAAGAACACCAATTTTTTTAATCTTTCGAATGCCATAAAAGTGCATTTTAGTGAAGCAAATTATATAGTTTTGTCTCCTTTTGTGTATAAGCGAGGTGGCCATATTCAATTAGGTTGAAAAACGATCATTTGTTCTATTACAGGTTGTAACAGAGCGAGTGAAAAAACTGCGATCCAGCACCAATTGCTCAGCTTTATGCTACTTGAATCACTTGCCATTCTGTCGGCGGCTCTGAATCCCCTACGGGAGCCATTATTTAATTTCAGTTTGTGGAGGTGTCACTTGTTTGGTAATAGGCTGCTTCTGTAGTAGACACACAGTGACTAAACATTAATAATTTTCTGCATCCGTCCAAGTTTCCTAATTAGTTACGAGGGTAACAGCGCCAGTAAAGCTGATGATTATACTCCATAAAAAGAATTTGACGGCAAACAGGGACTAGTACCGAGGAAGTCTGCTGGAGCTGAGAAGGCTTCATTTCCACGTCTGGCTCCATGTTGCGTACGTAGCAAACGTGAGGGCTTTCAGATGATCTGGAAAGAAACTTGGATGTGAGTGTGGAAATGCCGCCTTAGAATAGTGTTTTCCGGTCCACAGCGGTGGAGTAACTTCACTTTTAACCTTAAAAGTTTACGTAGTCGGCAGAGCTAAGTCCCAACACAGCAGTCCCTGGGCAGCTTGGAAGTGCTGCCGCGCTTCTGCAAAGTCTTAAACTAGCGTGGGGTTGGGTTTTCTCTTCCTTCCTCCTCCTTTAAGTGTTGTGTAAAAGATGTGTTGTGTTGACCAGTGCTCATGAGGGTGCATTTAAAAACTGCTACTTTGTGCTCCTTGGCCAGCGTTGCTTTTGTACTTTCATGTGCCTGTGGTTTTGAACATATTGTGGTAAAGGCTCCGAAGTGCACGTAGCTTCTGGCTTTGTGGTTTTGCTTCAAGAGGCCAGTAAAAGCAGATATCTCACTTGTTCCCTTAACCGACCGCGCATGATCTACCATGCTGTTCTTCTTTTGTTCCTTTCCTCCTCTTCCCCCCTGCCCCTTTTCATAGTATCTGCTTAGATTTATATAGCTTTTAGGCTGCGTGGGGAGATTGATCAGACAGGGGCTTATGCATTTAGAGGAGTTAATAAATAAGCATCACAGCATATTACCCTCCACTGCATTGGAATAGCTTCAAACACTCAAATCAAACATTCTATTTGTTACAAATTGGGGAAGGCAAAAGAGGGCACCTCTGTTTTATTAGGGTGCATATGTCATTTATCTGCTATGGAAGACACTGTCCAGTTCTGCGTGTCTGAGGAGGTAATTCCATGCTCTCAGCACCACCTCCCCTTTGCCTCCCTCCCCCAAATACCTGCCTTTCAAGTTGCCTTTGCCAGTGTTTGCTTTTGTTATAGATGCATTTCTGGTCCTTCCTTTTTTAAATATTTTTTCTCTCCTCTCCTATTTGTGGGTCACCCTTCCATATTTGCCCCCCCGATGTTTTTATTCAGGGCCCCTTACACTAAAGGGAACTTACGAATCGTCTGATTCTTTTAAAAACTATTTTTATACGTTACTGCCAAGATCACCATATGAGCCAGTAATTGGATGGCTGCGTTGCCGAAGCGTATCATTCACTTTACTGGAATCTTGGATGCTTCCGACAAAAATACGACGGATAACTGAACAGTGAGGGTTGTGGTGTGGGTTCATGATAGGAGCTGGCGAGGAACTGAAACCTTGCGCAGTGGGATTTTAGTGGTTAAAATAATAAAAATAATAATTATTAATAATTATAATTAGGAACCTTAGCTGACCATTTATCTACTTTGTTATAAGCAGTCGTCTTGCTTATTTTGGTGCTCGGATGCTGCTTGTAGCCACACTGGCAGCTGGCAGTAGCTAAAGAATTGGAATCTTACTGTTATGACAGCATTAGTGCTGTTTATTACATTCTGATTCTTTTAAAGATAAGGCTATGAAAACAATCTTTATTTAGTAATCAGTCAAAGTCCTGGAAAAGGTTAGGCCTTTTTTCTTCCTTATTTAGAGAGAAGGCTACATTGTGCGATTTCAGCACGGAGTCTTGGAAGTGGGAGGTAAATGCTGCCCCTCGTCCGAGGAACTGCTACACAGCTGGGCCCGACTGGGCTACACAACTGAAATAAAGAGTTCATTAAGTTACTTGGATGCAAAATTTGGGGGTTCAGTTCTTATAAAAGTGTCTAAGGAAGTGTATCTGTAACTATTTGGAAATTAGTCGCTTCATTAAACTGTCACTCGTCTTTCTAACCAGTGCGAAGTATCCCACGTAATGTAATATTTCTGGCCTTAGCCTTCAGAGCTTACGAGTAACAGTCGCAGACACAAAATATAATGCCGCTGTTACCCCAGACCACATCTAAAGAGGGAGTTCAGGGGCTTGCTCACGTGCTAAAATCTGCTGCCTTTCAGTGGAGACAGTATTACGTACCTAAATTCCCCTGCGACTTCTCATCTCTAACTTTTTGACTGGCAGAATTTTTTTATAATAAAAGCCTCAGTGGAAGAAAGAAAACACAAGTTAAATTTTAAATTATGAGGCTTTGGAGACTGACTTTTCTAAAGAGC
The DNA here is from genome assembly GCF_000687285.1 of Phaethon lepturus. Lineage (NCBI taxonomy): Eukaryota > Metazoa > Chordata > Aves > Phaethontiformes > Phaethontidae > Phaethon > Phaethon lepturus. Next base: position 123,268 of record NW_010509717.1, read on the forward strand.
TGTACCGTGTTTGCAGTGTTCTGAATATGCTTGTTTTGGTCTTGAGCGTTCAAGGTTTTCCGATGCTGTATCATCTTAGGTGAAAATGGCTGTCATGATGACTAAATTTTCATTTCTCTAACTAAAAGAGTATGAAATTCTTGAAACACATCAGAGCACTCTATTTTTCTTGTAAACAACTCGGCAGAATGGAGAACTCCTGCCACAGGAGGAAATTTGCTTTGTGCTTGATACAGGAAGGGTCTCTCACTGGGGATATGTCTCTGCCTGGAATTTGCTTTTGTCATCACTAGTATTTCTTATATGCAGATTTGCGTTCTTGGGTAACCCTTCGGTATGCTGCAGTCAGCCGCAGACTTACCCTGAGAGAAATTCAGGAAGTTTGCAGAGGTTGCCTTTATGTCGCTTTTAGTAAGCGTCACAAAATGGAATTTGTATCTTAGTGCTTGAACTCGAACCTGGGCGTTGCTACCGTGAACGGCCCTGCTGTTTAATTATTTACTGGGCGAATTCACCTACAGAAATATTTTCCTCTCTATATGTATAATTTCCTTGGGGATTCTTGTCCCCATTTTGTCTCATTATTCTCGGATTTGTTCGCTGCTCTAAAGTATGGGAGCTCTTGAAGTGGTTTTATTTGTTTCCTTCTGTCATTTGCATAAAGTCACTGTTTGAAGGCAGAAATAGTCTCCAGAATAATTGACAATAATGGTTGAAATCCCAATGGAACAATATTTCTGCAATAGGGAACTTCCACTAGAAATACCACGTTCGAGTCTTGAAAGGATCCTACAGTATATTTCAAGTGGTCTGAGAGCAGCTTGCTTGTGCCTAGTGTTACAGATTGACTGAAAGGACAAAAAATGTCACAGTGGAAGAGCACAACTTCAGGCTTGCACAGTAGTGTTAAACTGGACTAAACAGACACGTATTTTCAGAACTTTTTGTGATGGGTGTTTTAAAAAAAAAAAATTCTGGGAGACAAAAAGATGGAGAAAATGGAAGTGTTCTGATGTTTAAGAAGTGGAAGCTCATTTTGTGTTAATCCCCACGTTAGTTTTTAGCCTTGTGGTCTGATGTTGCTTGAACTACAGCTCACAGGGTTGGGGGCTGGTGTATATCTGTGTTCATCCACCCATGTTATTGCCTGGAACGGGCATTTTAGTATTGATGATTTAATGGAGATCCGCTTTGTGTTAGCGGGCAGCGTGGTGTTCCCTATGGTATTGTAAGTGGAGTAGAAATCCTGTTGTTAAGAAAAACAGTATGAGGAGAATGAAATTCAGAGGGAGGCGAATATACGGTATTTTTCCTCTTGGCTTGTTTCTGCCCAGTAAAGGTGAAGAAACATAAGGAATATCTTCAGCCCTGTGGAAGATGATATACATTCTGATGTTGGCATTATTCAAGGAAATATTTATAACTTTAAGAAAGCACTGGCATTGCAGCCATTGGTACAGGTATTTGAGATTCAGAGTATGTGAGGAAGAGAGAGGTTGATATTCCAAATCGATGCATGAGAACCATTCCTTTGGAGGAAAGGTGGTGTAGTAGGGCATTGTTTACATTCCACAAGTGCTGCTCTTCTTTTTTTGGTTCATATTACATATGCTCTGTATATGTATTTTTTATCTCTGCTTTTGGATTCTGTACTTCAGCTAGTTTCATCCTGTTTAAAAACAAGCAAACAAAACCTAACAAAAAAACCCCAAACAACCAAAAAAAAAACCAACCCCAAAACAAATCACCAAAAAACTGCTACCACCACCACTTGGAACTATGAATTATTTTTTTAGAAAATGCGTTTCTACCAAGTCTGGGTGAACATGAGTTTGAGAAATGAAAAGCAAATAGCTTTTCTTTTTCTAGCTTGAAGTTTGCAGGTTAAGTGCTGAATTTCTACTACTTACCTATATTAAAGGACATGCTTTGAGATGTCATATGGGAATAGAAGTTGTCCAACTTTTTTCTTTTTACTTGCTCTTTAGTTTTGATGCATAAGGCGGCTTTTTGTATATTAGCATTTTAACAGCAGTTTAAAATAACAATCAGAAATTAATCTCTTTGTGTATAGAAAAAGGCGATCTGAAGTATAATCAAAAGCTTTCTGTTGTCTCTTGGCAGCAGCACGTTGTTTTGCTGCTCTGGGTCACAAATGTGCCAGACCTTTGTTCGCTTTAACTCCTAAGTGATTTTTTTAAGATATATTTTATGTAAAAGCACACTCAAATAACTTCAGCTTTGCTTTCAGCACTGAGAAACTGTTTGTTACAGGAGACAACAATCTACAGGTAATGTTATATAAATAGAAAGCTTTTTTCTTTTTTTGTCAATGAAGGCAGTCCCCAGTGTGGTGGTTTTTAAGGTTTGTGTCCACAGAATGGGATAGTCCTAGACTCACTGTGCGAAACCTGGTTCACGGACATGTGCAACACGATTGTTTTCTGAAGGTCGCGATAGAGTAAACGTCTCGGGAGGCTTTGGGAGCAGCTGAGTGTTGTACAGATCTGGACCTGCCCGTCGTGCCTGCATAGGTGGGCCTTTACGCCTGTCAGCAGAAGGTCTGTCATGGGCGTTTAAATACCAACGTGGGCTGGGCAAGCTGGCCTACCCAGTTTTTGCCGGTGGAAATGACGAAGTTCAGCAGAATAAGGAAATGCTTGTCTGTACGTTAAACATAAGTGCCCCTCTGCACCGCCGCTCGGCGGAGGGGCAAAGGGATGTCCCTTCCCAGCCTTCGGGAGGGTCGGGACTTGTTGCTCTCTTCGGAAGATCTTGCTGCAGCTCGACCCCCTGCTGCAGTGCCGCAGCGGGCGAGTTCTCCAGACCTGATCTGGGAAAATAAACGCTGCCTCTTCCCACCCTTATTCTGTTAGAGGAAAGGACTCCGCAAACTGAGCGGTCTTCAAACAAGAGCGCTCGTCTTTCCCTTGAAATGTGGGACCAGGCAACTGCAGTGGTGTTACAATGGGTAATAATGCTTGTAGTACTCCACGAATTCTTTTTCCAAAGAGTCAAGGTTGCTTACTGAATACCGCTCCTAGAGCTCAGGAAAAGTAAAGTCAGGTTTTCTTTTTTGCTGCTGCTTTAATATCCAGCCTTTTTTTGATCTGTGCATCAGCTCCTGACGTGCCACTGCAGGCTGTTCTTAGATCAGGTTTCTCGGCGTGCTGTTGACTTTATCTCGTTTACCGGATCACATTTCTGTTGCCGTACGCGGCGTGATCGCAGCCTCCCCGCAGCTTTTTAACAATTAGTAATGGAGCAGGAAGTGTGTGTTCACTACAATAGCCTTTTGATTTTGATTTTACAATCACGCAGCGTTGCGCACAGGGCGGAGGCGGGGGAGGCACTTCTCCCAAACACGTCTTTGACGGAGAGAAGTCTGTTGTTGCAGCCACTTGGCTATTTGTCAGCGGTTCTCAGACATCCCTCTTGCGCAGGTTGCTTGGCAACCCGGGCCAGCGCCGCCGCACCGCGGCCAGCGCCTTCCCGAGAGCAGGTTGGTAGATGATTTATCGGCGGGGCTGCGAGCACGGTGAACCCAAGCGGCAGGACTGGACCTTTTAACAGGAACCGACGTGAAACGTGAAGGCGAGCGAGAGACCGGCCGGCCTGGGAGCGTTATCCGGGGATGTGCGGTGAAAGCGCCCGGAGCCGACAGTCAGAGGGCACAATCGGAGCAGAAATAAAGGCTCCGCGTTTAGACGTAATTGCTTTTTTGCTGTTTCGTTTTCTCTTTCTCACCTAGGCTCTCGCGCAGAAATAGGTGCGATGCAGAAAGTGAGTCGAAGCTTTGTGTACTGCTTTGGGTGAACCTGAAATCTCTCGCTTTATAAAAATAGCTCTGTTGAAACACCGATGGTAAAATAAAGCTGGGGTTAGCACGTAAGGTTAGCAGCACCCTGACAGCTCAAAACCCCGGGGTGAAGGAATAGTTGGATTCTCCCCCAGCTTTGGAAAACGTCTGAGAGCTGTTGTGTCACCTTCGATATCATGTTGCCTTTCATACAGACTTTTGCATTGATCCCTGGCATTAAACAGAGGAGGGAAATAAGAGTTTCATAAACTGGCATTTAGGCAGTAGTTCATGCTGTGGTCAAACGTAGCACTCGGGCATGCACACGCACCCCCAACATCACCTTCAATAAGCTGAACTGAGGGAAGCTTGGATAACCTTTGGGTACGCGCTCCAGTTCGGTTTCTTCTGCGAGCTTGAGTCCTTTCTCCAGAATCGTCGTGCTGAGGGCTTGGCAATATGTAGGAAGCATGTTGACAAGAGCGTTTTTGCATACTTCTGAGAAGGCGACGAGGAGAGAAAGTATGATGAATCCACTCTGACCTCTCGAATGGCAGTATAAATACTTTATTGAAAATTCTAAATAAATGTGTTTGTAACTAGTAATCCTGCGCTGCATGCAATCTCATTTAGCCAACTGCGTATGCAAATGTGCTATTAATGTGTTTGCATCCAGTATAAATATACAAATCTAATCTGTTTATATATGTAATTTACACACAGCTGTGCTCACGCTCACTTAATACCAATATTTTCAGCAAGCCAGAGGTATCATGGGAGAGCCATTGTTCAAAACAAAAGCTAGCAGCGCGGCACCATGGAAGGGGACTCATTATCATTGCAGGATCTTCTGGCATTCCCTTGGGGGAGGCTGCTTAATGACTTTCCGTCTGTGTATGTGGCTACGGAGAGACGGAAGACAGGCGCTGGTGGATGTTGTGTGCCCCTCTGCCTCTCTATATGCTTTGGTGTTGAATCCCTTACAGTTCGAGGTAGGGTTTAATTTTTCAGCGTAATTTTTCGGGAAGACAAAGGGATCCGATTGGGAAGGAAAGCTAATTGTTCAGCCCCTTTAAGCCTTTCAGCTGACGTATTTCTTGTCAGTTTGTTTATAGAGGATACTTGATCTTACAGGCGTATGGCCTAAGGAGTATAAGATGTTTATCCCACGTAGATGACCAGCAGTGCACTCTGAAGAGGTGCTTTGAATATCCAGTGAGAACATTAATGCCTTTTAAAATAGATTGGTATCTAATGAATACTATCAAAATATTTTTGTTCTTCCCTATCTTTGAATAAAAAGACATGGTGAAAAATAATTTTATTTTCAAAATGCCACAAAAAGTTACAGTACAATTTTGTCTTGACACAACAGAATTATTTCATTTTTAAAAATTGACAAGAAAAAAAAAATAGATCAGTATCTGTTAAAAGAAAGCTGAATTTGGTTTTACTATGTATTTTGAACTAAGGTCACAATCTCCTGAATGAGGAGTAAATCGAGTAAGTGTATTTCGGAAGTAAGGGATGCTTTCAAACAAAAAAAAGTATCTATACACACACTCGGACACATGTATATGATTATTCTGTTCAGTCTTGCTCTACAAAATGATCACCTGCATGTCTGCCTTCTCTCTCGGACTGGAAGTCTGGAAATGTGCTTGTGGTACAATTTAAGAAACATTTACCTGTTTACAGTTGTGAAAGGCAACTGTTGAAAACACAAACAAAAAAAACCCCACAAACAAACTTGTCCCAAAATCAGTTACTTAAGAATGTGTAGTTTGTAATTAAGCAGCATGAAGTGGCATCGCAGGGGTTGGCTGGCACTTACTACTGTTCACGCTTCACGAGGTACAGTGCACCAATCTTTACTTGCTATTATTCCACAACTTCCTGCAAGCCAAACAGGTCATGAACGAGCTTGTGTGTATAGTGTCGGTGCCCATCAGGGCACAGACGTTCCCCTACCACAGAGGTCTCTTGCGATAGATTTGTCACGAGTGGTAGCAGACATCTTCAAGCAGTTGTCAGACTGCGTGAACAATTTCTCATACCTTTGCGTGGTTGTGTCAGAGAAGAGAACAAGGTCCTGTGCTTCGGTGCAGCCTCTTCAGGAGGAGGCTCTGAACTGCAAGCTGGTGGCAACCTGCCTTCCTGCAGGAGTAGACAACGAGGTGCTGTGGTTAGAGATGGGACAGAGCAGTAAACTTAACCTCAGAGCATCTGAGGTGCTCTAGGCTAAAGGCAGGTAACGCTGAGGGAACGTAGATATTCCCACAAAGATCTACTGCTTCTGCTTGCATGCTTGAGACCCGCGCACATCTCTGGTGCAATGCCAAGGTCTGTGGAACAACGTGAAGAGGCGTTTAGGGAAGGCTTATGGTGTCTGCCTATAAAACAACTTTTCCAGCTAGGTGATTTTTGCAAGCTTGCTGTTAACTGATGTAACACACAACAGCACAAGTATCTAATTGCTTGCTACTTCAAAATTAAATTTAAAAAACATTAAGCGGCGTTATGGTAGTGACAGGAAACAATAAAACAAAGTTCAGGTGAGGTTGAAGCATATCCTGTGCTCCCAGCAGCAGGGCACGTTGAAGGAACATAGCAGAGGCCTGAATGTCGATTTTTCTTGATAGTTCCTCTTTCCTGGTGGGCTGATTTCTTTCTTTTTTTCACAGAGAGTTCAGGTGAGTTTCGTTGAGTCATCACACTTTTCCCTTGTTTTACATGCTACTGTTGTAACCTAGAATATTCTGTCACCTTGGGACCAATCCTTGTTCATGGCAAATTGCTCTGAGGATATGCATTCTTGGCCAAGAAATTTCTGTGGAATGTCTGTCCCTCCTGCCCTCTTCCTGTACCCCTAGAAAAGTCTTTTCTCCCCCTCTCGTAGCTTTCTCTTCTTTAGCTGGCAACTTGTGCATCTTAAAGTTGCGTCGTGGAAGTCTTTGGCTATCCTGTTCTCTCTCTGACCGGACAGAACATCTGTCTGTCTCTTTACCTGCTTCTCCATCATGCAGCCTTCCTGGGTCCAGTGCCAGAACGTGTTTCCCCCAGCTCTAGCCAAGCTGCAAGTCCCCAGTTGGGCTGTGGGAGAAGGCAGGACTGAGAGAAAGCCTGCCAGCTAAGGCTGGAAGCGGATGGGGCACGGCAAGGGCGTATCAATCCGACTGCAGCTTCCCATCCCTGCGAGACCTTGCCTTCTCTGGCCACAGTCCTAGCTGCTACAGCATCCTAGGGCAGTGGGACCTTCCCTGGGTAAGAGCGTTCAGGGCACAAAGCAGCTTGTGGAAAGAGTTAGACAGGCATGCTATGTGTCTGCAGTGGTTAGGTGGATTCTGAGAATAGCTTGGATATGTGACAGCTGCTTTTTCTTTAAGTACCTCTTTTTGCCCTTGATGGAATTACTTACCGAGCAATACTTAGCCCTGTCTGCTACTGAGCATATAGAATTCCTTTGAGGTGAAGACACAATAAATACTAGTAACGCTTTCTGTTGCAGCCAGGTATAGTTTGGTGGGGAAAAAAAATTGTGAATAACACAAGTTATGTTCCTGTAAAAGATACCAGACATCTTTAGGTTAAACTGTGCCTTCTTAAGGAAACTATCAGGATCCTTCTGTTTCTAGAGGACTGTATGTATAATTTAACATTACCAGCAAATGCCTTTATTTGCACTGTACACACATAAGCGAAATATAATGTTAAAACTCAGCCAAGCTTTTAATGAAATGTACTCTGTGCACTGAAATTCAGCTAGTGGGCATATACAATGTCTGCATGCTAAAAATTGTTCGGGGCAATCTATAACTGTGCTGCCCATTTAACGGAAGTTTTACAGATGTAACCAAATCCCATCTGCTTTTCAGAACCACTGCTATAATTTTTCATCCTGTGAAATTTAAGAAATAAAGATGGTTTTATGCATTTAGCGTTTATTTGCTGTTAACAATTAAAACCCCATAAATTTTCCTACCATATTTACTATAAAACTTAAAAAGGTACATTAAGTATGGAAGATGGTGACAACTTCAGTTGGCATCTGCCTGGAAAACCGTGGGCATTTCAAAACATGCACTATACTTACGGCTCTCATGGTAGCAAAATCTTCCATTTTTATATGCTTGTAATTAAAGGGAAAGGTTGCAAGAAGAACCTGCTGTTCTTGGATATGGTCTAAAGAGGAAAATTTTTTTTTTTTAAGAAAGATTGAGGGGGAAAAAAACCACCCTTATTTCCTGGATTAAGAAGGAACAGAAAAGGCTCTGTTTGTGTTTGCAAATATATTGCATTACAACATGCTGTTCACTAATTAACCAGGTGGAAATCATGGGAAGGGAATGAAAGAGCACATGGGTTTTCTTAGAGAAAATACATTTGATCTAAACCTGATTGAAGCATTACCTCAGAGGAGATGTATTAGTAGCAGTTATGAATTTAGAGTTTTATCAGAGTTATCCTGCCTTTCTGAAGCCCATGAGGGTTCAGTTTGAAATTCTTAAATTGATTAAACAGGTTATTTTATACAAGATGTTATTCTTGCATGCTTTTAGAGACAGCTTTATTTTGGATTTCTGCAGCGAAGAAGAAAACTGACCTGGGAACCCAGTTAAAACATGGGGTGCTGAGTTTCAGCATGCAGCAGCAAATTTTTCCTGCCAAGCTGTAATCTCTTGTTAATAGAAACCCTGACGCATAACCTTAACTACAGCTTTGCAATGGCATTATCATCACGTTGATAAACGTGCCATCTGAGCTCTGTTAGTCAGAACATAATGGCTTTGTGTATCTTGTCATGATATTTGTTTCTTGGGATAAAATATGGGACCTGCAAGTAACACATATGCAAACATTAACATGCTTGTTCCTTGTTCTTCCTTGGTTATTTATAGCTCCCTGTTTACACGTTGTAGCAGGATACTGCCGAATCTAATGCATTTCATTGGGGAAGCTCAAATTGTAAAATGGTATTAGGAGATCTTGTGTTGTGGCTGGTCAATAGCCATGGTAACCACTTCATAAAATATAGCTGTGTTGTCTGTCAACATTGACTGACCTAGCAAGCCATGGGATTTCCTAGTGCTACTTCACAGCAATAATTATCCATAGCATTTTTTTAATTATGTTACGGTTTGTCTTCAGTGAACCGTACAAACAACAATGCTGACAGAATTCTGTCGTAAGTAATGTTTCAAAGTTAAACATAAGTGGTAAAATCGAAGCGTTAATTTTTAAAAGTACAGAACTTGGATTTTTAAACCATTATAGAGCCACTTGCACTTTTTATCATAGCTTTTCTCATGTGTCCATAGGTTTAAGCCTCATTGTTCTACCAGTCCTGTATTGTGGGACTATTTTAATTCAGCAGCTGTCATTTTCGGATGCCTTCTGTGAGCAGTGCAAGACCTCCTGCACCACTAAAAGGCAGACACAGAATTTGTTGCATGTCATTTGTGCAGAGGAGAGAAAATTTAAACTGTGTTATGCAGTCTGTTTTATGAGACACTGGAGAGCAACAGGTCACTTATGATTTGGTGTGCAACTATTCATTTCTTTTAAATATAAAAACATTTAGAGGTCTCTGTTGTGCTTGGAGAAAAGTAGCAGCTGTTCTTGCTGTAGGCTAAGGGAGAACTGAACATGATGCCTGAATTAATGGAAGACTAGAATAGGAAGGAAAATCTGAAAAAGAAAATGTTTTAAAATAATCTTGATCATTTTCTTAAGCTTTAAAATTTCTGTCCAAGTTTCTGAAACTACTTTTTGTGTGCTTTGTTGTTCTTTGTGTGTTAAGAAGTGGTGCTCTCTTGCCTTTCAATAGAGGCACACAACTATTTCATAGCTGGGTATCTTGCACCGCCTCAATGGCCTAGTGATGATTCTGTATGACACAGATAAAGGTGACAGCATAATTGGACGAAATTTCAGAATGCCAGGAGGATTTTGACTTCATTCATATTTGGAACAGCATTTCAAGCTCCCTCTGTTACTCAGATAGGCTACACGCTAGGCTTACATTCCCAGTAGGGACTTTTGACATCTCATGAGTTCAAAGGAAAACAGTTTGTCGTAGGCTTTTTTAATACAGCATTGAATCAAATGTAAAATAGTTTGGTTAAAAGGAATCTTAAAAAAATAAAGAAAATGGTTCCCTGAGAATTCAGATATGCCCTAGTAAGTCTTTGGCAAAATGAGGAATAAGGAATCGGGGCTTTTCATTTTATGCAGTGGACCAGAGTGCTGTCTCGAATTTCCCTGTGCTTTTTCATCCACGATTGGAGTGTTCCAGCTCTGGTTTCTTCTTATTCCTCTACAGGTTTTTATGTCACGTTTTCCTATATATGCTCTGTTAACTGATGCTGCATAAGCATCGCACCTCTGATCCAGTCCACAAGGCAGTGATGTCAAAGCCAGGAACTGAGCTGCATCGTTGAGAATCGGAGTTCCCTTTGGATTGCCAAATGTTTCTTGGTTCAGTTGATTTTCATTCTTTGTGATAAGCTGCAGCCAGGAATTCTATTGCTTTTTGGGATGTTGGGAGTGGAACGAGGGCATGTTTGTTTGCCTTGTTGCTGCCGCCATCAGAAGGACGAAATGGCAGCGGTATGCATATGGTGCCAGGGAGTGGTGATCCTCCCCCTCAGTGTAATGAAAATTCCTTGTTCATTCACACAGTAAAAAGTGAGAAGCAAGCATGTGCGTTAGTGACCAGTTACACATCGTAGGCAGGCTTAATATCTCGCTCTGTAGATACTTGTGTGACTTCTGCCTGTGAACAGGGGCCTGGTGCCCTGCTATTAGTGAAATTGTCCTTGTTCAGGAGCCCAAGCACCCCTGTCGCTTAAGTCTCCGGAGCGCTCTGTTCACAGGTTTAAAAGGAGCAGGTGGGGATGAGCAAATCGTACACTGGAAGGGACTGTAGTCTCAAAGCGTATACAACTGGTGGTTAACTCTTGTCTCCGAGCCCCCAGGCATGTTCTTGGCGAACTCTAGCAGTCCTGCTGGTTTTGAGGGTCCGGGTTAGGTAAGGATAGATCCCTGTGGGAGCATCTCTGCAAAGTAATAATATGCATGAGGTTCCAAAGAGACAGCTCCCTCGTATTCGGCGTTGTGGTGGGAGCTTGAGGTGTACAGAGCACTATTTTAGTGGTGAATTACCCTTTCTGGGATTCCTTATTCACAATATGGCAGTCTCTAATCGCCTGCCCACCTCCTTCAAGCAGACAGTTGCAAGAAGCTGTGGTCCAAAATGCATTAGGCCAACTTGAGGTATGTTTCTTTTCAGGGAATTATTTAATTCTCATCTCCCTCCCCCAGAATCTAAGGGCCCATATACTCACCACCCCTCATCTTTTTCGCAGGCGCAATTTGGTATTTGCTCGTGTCCATACCTGTACGCCTGCTAGGGGAAGGGAAATGGGGTCCTTGGACCTGCCCCTTCCAAAAAGAGGCGCTCTGCCTTCAGTCTTCGTTCATGGCGGGGGGCTGTGGGGGTGTCGGCGAGACTGGGCCCCGGGCTGTAGCACAGTGGCCAGAGGAAGGTGCTGGCCCCGGAGAGGGCGGAGGAGGAGGGGAGCGAGCGACGCTTGCAGCCCGAGGCTGAAGAGCTGCCGCGCGAGGGGAGGCAGCGCAGAGGGGGAAGACGAGCGCAAGGGGCAGCTGACGGGGGC
>NW_010509718.1:0-4882 GCF_000687285.1 Phaethon lepturus
CGCAGCAGGCGGGGCGCAGGCAGCGGAGGGGGATGCGGGTTTTGCCCAGACCCAGCTTGCAGCCAGCTCTGACCCGGTCCCGCTTCGTCACCCCAGATGCCGCATCGGTTCGGGGTCGCCAGCTTCTGGCAGGGCTGGATAAAGTGAACGGTGACCTGGACAAGCAGGAGAAAGCAATAACGGCAAACCTGCGCCCGCCGCTGGAGCAGAGCCGGGCCGTGCAGGACAGCACCGAGCGCTCCAAGGACCTGAAGGTACGGGGCTGTGGAAGCAGACAGGGACCGTGCTCCCAAGGGGTCTGCAGGGCAGTCCTCGGGGTGCTGGGTGCTGTAAGCACCCCCTGAGCCCAGGAGGACGCGGAGATGGGGCGATGCTTACAGCTGGCTGCTGCTTCCAGCGGGGATGGGGAGCAGCCCTTTGAGCAGCCTCAGAAGCCAAAACCTTTGCCCTGCTCCTGGCCCAGCTTGGTCACAGGAAGGTTGAACGGGAAGAAGGCGATGGCTGCGGAGTGTGGGCTGTGGGGAAAAAGCGGGGAGCCCTCAAGTTTTGATGCTGCCCGTACTCTGAGCACAGCAGGGACGTTAACTTTGCCACCACCCTCACCAGCTCAGAAAGGAGCATGAAAACACTCAGGGTCCAGGGCACTGTTTCTTCTTGTGGAGCTGCTGCACTAGGCTCCAGTGCTGGTAGCATCCTGCTCCTTTCCGCTCCTTCAGACCCCTAATTAAGCCAGGCTTTCTGCCACAAACCTCCCTTGGTTTAGGAGGAAGCTCAGTTCCCGGTTACATCACCTGCCAAGGGCTGTGTTAAAATCCAGGTGCCACCACAAGTGAAAGCAAATTGCTCCAACTGCCTGCAGCGCTTTGGTGTCCAGGCAGGAATTCATCTGTCAGGCTGCAGAGCCCAACGGCCCAGATGAGTCCAGCACATTTCTGACAGAGCCAGAGCTGGTGGGAACCGCTCCCCAGCCAGAGGTTCCTTGCTAAGGGCTAGCTAGCCTGCCCCAGAAGAGATACAAGTCAACAAAGTCAACAGAAAATATCCTTTTGTCCCACACAGGGCTGAAGGGCAGCTGCCATCAAACACAAGCCCTCAGCCCTGACCTCCCTTCTCACACTCAACAGCCAAGGGTCAGCTTCTTTGCGGCCACAAGGTCCTGGTTCAGTTGCTATAAAGGCTTTATTCCTACCGCAGAACATCACCAATGAGGTTCGTCGCATTGAACCCGAGAAAATGAGGAAGATCCAGGAGTGCGAGGTCTTCATCGAATCCGTGCCAAACACTGGCAGCGCCACCTTGGTCAAGAACAAGGTGGAGAACACCAACAAGAAGTACGACCGCGTGGTCCAGCTGCTCAGCGCTGCCCAAGAGAAGTAAGTCGTGGCTTAAGTCATGGCTTGAGCCCCGCATAATGTAGTATCTTGCGGGAGACGGGTGCAGGCATGCTTAAACACCTTTCCTCTTGTGTCCATACAGAGTTGAGGTGGCCACGCACCTCGAGAGGAGCCTCCAACAAGGCCGAGACCTGCTGTCTACCTATGAGAACAAACTGGTCATAGATGACACTGTACCAGAGGATTTGCGGGTGGTAGACCGTAAGAAAGAAGAGCTGCTGGTGAGTGTTGTCTCCGGCCAGTTTTCTACCCTATTGACACGCTCCACGTACAAAACCACTTTCCAAAAGCTGGGGTAATTGCTGCTCAACCCACAAGTTTGAACCGGTAGGTAAAGGGATGGCCTCCCCCAGCGAGAGAGGAGACCTCACATTAGCTGCAGGGATCCCCTGCCTATTTCAAATGCAAGCCCAAATGCATCCCCAAACCAGAAGTCAAATGCCAGTTGAATACTTGTGATTTGACGAAGGGCCTAATGGAGAAGCGAAGGATAAAACGGTCTGGGAAGAGCAACGCAGAGGCCTGATACTTGAAAGAGATGGATCTCGCAAGGCTTCGAGAACAGTTATCGCTAGGAAAAGCTACTGACCAAAATTGGCAATCCTTCTGCTACAGAAAGGCCAAGAACTGGCTAGGCCAGAATTTGATGTCCTTCTTCAGCTTTTCCGTCAAGTCCCCAAGTTCAGACTAGCAGGCAAAAGCTTTCACAGCTCCTTCCGGAGTTGCTGCGCTGGCAGGAACAGGGTTTAAGGCTTGCATGAGGAGCACCAAATATTTTGCACGTAGTATGCTTGCTTTTAAAGATTAACAGGTGGAGAAAGGAGCGGGAGCCAGCTTTTCTCCCCATCAGGTTTACCAGATGGCTCTGCTTACGATGCAAGCCTCTTGACTTGCTTTTCTCCACAACCTTCTAGCACTAGTGCAGCTCAGCCGTTCCTTAGCACGCTCTGCAGTTCCAGTCGAGTAGCTGGAGTTGATGGGGAACGGTGACAAAAGCCTGGCACATGTGCATCCCCGGAGAACCCTTCTCTCCTGCTTTTTCTGCAGGCCATGGGCACCGAGCTCCAGTCCAAGAGGTTCCTGCTCAATGAAGCAGAGCAGAACTTGCTAAGGACAAAGACGTGCTCCAACACCCTGGCCAGCAAGTTCCAGGAGCACTGCCCCGACATCGAACGGCAGGAAGCCGAGCTCTACAAACTCAACCAGCGCTTCAACAACCTCAGCAAGCAAATCGACCACAGGTAAGACAGAGGATAGGATCAGTCTGGGACTGGACCAGCCTGGAGAGCTGGGATATTTACAGTGGAGTTGGAACCACGCTGAATCTGGAAGAGGCGTAATGCCACCATGGGAATGAGCAGTTGCAGAAGGGCTTCCAGGGATGGATAAAGAGGAGGAGAGAGAGGTTCCTGGCATGCGCTGGCTGGGTAGATCTGGGCAGCTTTAGGATTAAGTGCTCTTGCAACAGAGATGGGGACTTTGGCAAGAGAACAACTCTGGCTCGAATCTGTGTCTTTAGGGAGCAGGGGAAGCGGGGACGGGTTAAGAGGCGTTTGCAGAAGGTAGAGGAGATGTGATAGTCCTGAAGCTGAGCTGATTTCCCCTACAGAACGCAAACCCTGCAGAAAGCGAAAAGCGCCTATTCCAACTACCGCACCAACTACGACAAAGTCAACCAGTTCCTGTGCAACATACCTAACTACGAGCCGCAGGAGACCGACAACATCCAGCAAGTGGAAACGAAGCTGAAGAACCAAGCGGTAATTCTTTCTGAGAGTGCCCTGGGCTCCACAGGGAGAGGAGAAGAAACAACACTAAAAGATAAGGAATAGAACTTCGCTCCTGTACATAAAATAGAAAAAATATAAATACTTACTAGTTTTATTAGCTTTAAGCTATAAGGTCCCACTGTCCTATTGCCTTGTTTACATGTAGCAGGGCAGCTCGAGAAGGTTGCAATTCTTGGTGTTGTAATTTTAACGGCAACCCTCAAAAAAGGCTGAACAATGCGTTTGGATTTTGCGTTCCCTTTGACATGTGTCTCTCTGCCTGCCAGGCGCTCCTCAGTGACATTGCAAGCAAGGAACAGGAGGTGCAGAAGGTCTCCGCCACAGCTCAGCAGTACCAGCAGGCAGTGAAGGTAAGGACTGCAATGCTGCCGGTGGGAGAACTTTAACATAGAATCACAGAAGGGTTCGGGTGGGAAGGGACCTTTCAAGGCCATCCGGTCCAACCCCCTGCAGTGAGCAGGGACATCTTCAACCAGAGCAGGGTGCTCAGAGCCCCGTCCAGCCTGACCTGGGATGTGTCCAGGAATGAGGCATCTACCACCTCTCTGGGCAACCTGGGCCAGGGGTTCACCAC
This sequence comes from Phaethon lepturus, assembly GCF_000687285.1. Taxonomy (NCBI): domain Eukaryota; kingdom Metazoa; phylum Chordata; class Aves; order Phaethontiformes; family Phaethontidae; genus Phaethon; species Phaethon lepturus. The sequence continues at coordinate 3,759 of NW_010509718.1, forward strand.
CCTCACCATGAAAAATTTCTTCCTTATATCCAGTCTAAATCTGCCCTCTTTTAGTTCAAAACCGTTACCCCTTGTCCTGTCACTACAGGCCCTGCTAAAAAGTCTGTCCCCACCTTTCTCCTCAGCCCCTCCAAGCCCTGGCAGCTGCACTAAGGTCTCCCTGGAGCCTTCTCTGCTCCAGGCTGAGCCCCCCCAGCTCTCCCAGCCCGTCCTCCCAGCAGAGCTGTTCCAGCCCTCGCAGCGTTGCTGGGGCCTCCTCTGGCCCCGCTCCAGCAGGTCCGTGTCTCTCCTGTGCCGAGGGCTCCAGAGCTGGACGCAGCACTGCAGGGGGGTCTCCCCAGAGCGGGGCAGAGGGGCAGAATCCCCTACATCCAACAAAGAGCCCTCTAAAGAAAGCCTAGTGCCCTTGCTCAGTCAACTGATAAGCAGGTTGTATCTGCTCCAACGTTGACATCGTGTGGCCGGTAGCATGGCAACCGGCTCAGATTTATTGTCTGTGAAAGGAGGGCTTCCACTCCAAGCCCAGCGTCGGTAAGGGTAGCTGGAAGGTCAGCACACGCCTGCAGCTCTACTGCTGTGGTCACAGCGCAGTGCCCGACTCAGAACCTGCTGGGATGTCCTGCCAACGGTGCTCCACATCCCAGCACCCTCGGCAGCTCGCCTAATGCACAGGTCAAGGGAAGAAGTCATTAAAGCCGGAGTTTAGGAGGGAGCTGTGCATGAAGGAGACCCAGTAATCTCCCTTTCCTCCTGGGAACTTCTTCCCACAGGACTATGAGTTGGAAGCGGAGAAGCTACGGTCTATCCTTGACCTAGAGAACGGCCGGAATGGGTACACGAACAAGAAGCCCAGGCTCCAGTCTCCAGCTGCCAAAGTGAAAGAGGAGGTAAATAAGGGGTGGCCTGCAGCGAGCTAAAGCAGATGACACCGATGGGGATTGTGCGAACAGTGACTTTTACTGTCGGTGGCCTTGGCCCCAGAGGGGACTGCAGGGAATCAGGGGAGGGATTTTTCCCTCATTCTTAACCCATCAATTTTTTTGGACTAGGGTGGCCAGAATGAGAGAGGGAAAACACTGGATTTAGCACTTCCCTTCTGAAAGGGGAAAGCGTGGGAGAGAAAA
>NW_010509718.1:4913-25726 GCF_000687285.1 Phaethon lepturus
TTTTTCGCCAAGACTTTCAAACAGAGAGTGAGAGTTCACCACCGAAGACTTCACGCTAGATAGAAATATTTGCGGCAAGAGCAGGTCACAAGCTACTCATTTACGCAGGATCTGTTTGCTGCCTGCCTCAAACTCATCCTGCCTATCGAGGCAGGCAACCAGAAGTGTCCACCCCGTCCTTCCTCGGCTGCATCTCTTTTTGCATATCTTGAGTAGGAAACGTACAGTATGACCACGAGAGTCCGTGTGCAGGAGAATCACTCTTCCTCCCCCAAAGCTTGGCAGATCACCGCTGTAGGTTTTTAGAAGAGCACCCAGGGTGGGTTCTTTAGGGCCCGGCCATTGTTTCTACGCAGCAAGTCTTGACCAAGCAGCGCTTAGTTCCACCGCCTTTTCTCAGTGCATTTTTGTTCCGTAGGAAGCTGTTCTGGCAGCCAAGTTCACCGAAGTAAACGCTGTGAATAAACAACGGCTGCAGAATCTGGAGTTTGCTCAGAGCCTCCTGCGGCAGGTAAGCGATCACCAGGAGCAACACGATACTGAAAGTACAGTTGTGTAAATAATATATGCGTGTGCCTTTGCTATTACAAGCTGAACTGAAAACAAATCTAGCTAGTGTTTCATGCCTCCAAAATCATTAATCAGCAGGCAATTTAAATCAGATGGACAATCCCTCCGTGTTTCCCAGTCCCATCTCCCACTCACCCTAGGAAGCTCCATGTAATTTTTAACATTTCTTTTGCCAAACTCATGCCAGAATTAGCATCCCTCATGGCTAAAAAGCTTTGTTTTGACAGCAACAGGCATCTCAGAAAGCATTTTTCAGGCTAGGAATCCACACAACAGTTCAAGTGCAGCCTGCTTGCAAATACGTCCTGTTCAGGGTTTGCAATAGGCAACCTCCATTAACCGAGCTCAACATCCTCCTGTTGTTTTGTCACAGGAGGCACTGAAAATGAGCACCAAAAGTATGATTATTCGGGTGTTTTTGACTACACATTCTCTTTTCAACAACAGCAACCAGAGTTTCAAGTGATACAGGACTTTGTCCAGACCAAAAAATCCGTAAGGCCCGTGGAAGAAGTCTGGAAGTTGAAGAAAGAACTTGAGGATGAGACTCAGCGTCGGCAGCAGCTAGAAGCGGAGATCAAAGCCATCCAGAACAACATTGTCCACCTGCAAAACCAGAAGCCTCAAGAAACTGTCGTTAAGAAAGAACTGCTGAAGAAAGTGCCTGACCCCCAGCTGGAGGAAAGCTTCCACAAGCTGCAGCAAAACCTAGCAGAAGAGCAGCGCAAGAACCAGGTGCTCCAGGATGAGCTGGAGGCTCTTAAAATCAGGCTGCGTGTTTTGGAGCACGAGAAGAGGGAAGGAGGACAGGAGTATATAGTGAAAGAGGTACTGCGTATTGAACAAGATAAGGCTCAAGCTGATGAAATCCTGAAGCTCAAAGAAGAACTGGAAGAGCTCAGGAGGCAGGAAGGAACCAGAGAGAATGAAGTCATCCTTTTACGCCAACACATCGCTGTGCTGTCCAGCGAGAAGAACAAAGAGCAGGAGAAGGTAACGGAGAAGGAGGTGCTGAAGCTGCAGAACGATCCCCAGCTGGAGATGGAATTCCGGATGTTGCAAGAGAACAAGCAGAGGGAGAGCGCCCTTCGGCAGAAGCACGAGGAAGAGCTCAGCTTCCTCCAGGACAAGCTCAAACGTCTTGAGAAGGAGCGGGCCATTGCCGAGGGCAAAATTACTGTCAAGGAGGTGCTGAAGGTAGAGAAAGACCTAGCCATTGAGAGGGAGGTGAATGAGCTCCGGCGCCAGTACGAAGATGAGAAGTCCAAGGGTCGTTCCAATGAGCGGGAAAAGGCTGAGCTGCTCAGGAAGATCCAGCTGCTGGAGGAAGAGAACGCCAAGGTGGTTGTCCAGGAGAAGGTGCGTGAGATTGTGCGCCCAGATCCCAAGGCTGAAAATGAAGTTGCCAACCTTCGTTTGGAGCTGGTAGAGCAGGAGAGGAGATACCGAGGTGGTGACGAACAGCTGAAGAGCTGCCAGAATGAGCTGGCTGCTCTGAAGAACAGAGGGCCACTGGTAGAAGTCAAAGAAGTCATTAAGGAGGTCATTAAGTACAAGAATGATCCTGAAACTGAAAAGGAGCTACAGCAACTCCGAGAGGAAATCATAGAGAGGACAGGAGCAATTGAAAGAGCTGACCTGGAGATCTACCAGCTGAAACAAGAGATACAAGCTTTGAAAGATACCAAACCTCAAGTGCATACAAAGGAAGTTGTTCAAGAAATTCTGCAGTTTAGGGAAGACCCCAAGACTAGAGAGGAGGTAGAGTCTCTAAGAGTGCAGCTAGCAGATGAACAGATGAAACACATTGACCTGGAGAGGGAGCGGCTACTCCAAGAAGACAAAGTAAGACAGAAGGAGGAAGAACTTGCCCAGGTGAAGGAGAAAGTGGTCCAACAGGAAGTAGTGAAGTATGAGCAAGATCCTGCCTTGAAAGCTGAAGTCAACTCCTTCTCTCAGAGCATTGAGAGCGAGCTGAAGCAAATTGATTGCCTCCGTGAAGAACTCCGCAAGCTGCAGAGGAGGCGGTCTGAGCTAGAGCGTCAGCTAGAAGAACTTGAGAAAGAGAGACAGGCCCGCAGAGAGGCTGAACTGGAGGTGCAGAGGCTGAAGATTAGGTTGAACGAGTTAGAAGAACAGGAGAGGGAGACAACAGAACGAGTGACTGTGAAACAGAAAGTGATCCTTCAGCAAGATCCCCAGCAGGAGAAGGAGCACTCCCTCCTCAAGCTGGAGTTGGAAGAAGAGAAGCACCGGAGACAAGTCTTACAAACTGAACTAGAAGCACTGAGAAAGAAGCTCCTTTCTTTGGAGAAGATGGAGGTCAAAGAGAAAGTGGTCTTTTCAGAGAGCGTCCAGGTGGACAAAGGAGACACAGAGTACGAGATTCAAAAGCTGAAGAGCAACCTGGAAGAAGAAAGTAGGCGTAAGAGGGAGCTAGATGCAGATATCAACCGCCTCGAAACCAGGCTGTCCGAGGTAGAATTCAACAACTCCAAGTCCTCAAAGGAGCTAGACTTACTAAGGGAGGAAAACCACAAACTCCACCTTGAGAAACAGAACCTGCTGATGGAAACAAGGAGACTGCAGTCAGAGATTGAACTCACAGCAACAGAAGCTCGGGATTTGAGAAACATGACCCACGTGGACAGCGGAATAAACCTCGACTCCAGATTCCAAGCTTTGGAAAGAGAGTTAGATGATTTGAAGCAGTTATCCAGAGAAAAAGACGCAGAAATCGAGCAACTCCAGAATCGCCTCAAGACAGTGGCTATCAAGAGGGAACAAAGAGAGAACCACCTGAGGCGCTCCATTGTGGTCATTGACCCCGATACAGGAAAAGAAATGTCTCCAGAGGAAGCTCATGTGTTTGGCCTCATCGAATGGAACCTGTTTGTCAAACTGAAGAGTCAGGAATGTGACTGGGAGGAGATCTCAATAAAGGGTCCCAATGGGGAATCGTCTGTGATCCTTGACAGGAAGTCTGGTAGAGAGTTCTCAATTGAGGATGCCTTGAAGAGCGGAAGGCTAACCATGGCTCAGTACAACAGTTACCTCAACAAGGAGATGTCGATCCAGGAGTTGGCAGTCTTGGTGTCCGGAAGTAATTACACAGCGCTCCCTCCACTTTAGAAACTTTTTCTTAAGAGCAGCTAGTCAGAGCTGCACCACTTGTTAGACTACCAGATCACTGCAAACCCTTGCCCTCCTTTGCGTCTTCTAAAATGCTACAGCCTCTGCCCCAGCCATGCTACGAAGCCACGCTGCTTGCTGTCATACACTGCAGAAGAGCACCACCAGTAGTGGAAAACACAAGTGTCAGGACTACAGCAAAACCTCCTCCCCCTCTTCATCCCTACCTAATCACTCAACCTAACAAAAACCGAGACGAAAAGCCTTAGGACAGTGAAGTACCTGAAGTCCAAAGGCTCAGTAGAACCTGCAGTTTCCTTCAACATATACTCACGTAGGTCGCATAAAAAGCTGTATACAGCAGTCATTAGAGAGACTGAAGGTCAAGATGACTCCGAGGTGACCAGCAGGAGCTGGTTACATCAGCTGCATGTTGGTAAGCCAGACAGTTTCATCGTGGACAACTGACTAAATGATGGGATCATCCTCTGAGAAAACCAGCTCTATAAAAACAAAGGTGTGCTACACATCTCAATTCAGTATCACCACATTAATACCTAAACACCATCATTTTGTTCACCTACATGCCTATGCTGCTGGGGAAGAGTGAAGCAGATGTAGTTTGATGGCGTCAGCCATAGATCCAGGAGGAGCATTCATACACCACAGAGGTCACCAAGAAGTACGTGAAGAGATGGCAGCATTGCCAAACACAAGAGGGTAGTGTAAAGCATGCAACTGTAACCAAACGCAGAGCGCCTTCGAAACACAAGTTAGCTTACCTCATGGTTAAAAGCCATTTGTGCTGGTATTTTACTGGATGGAGTTACATGCAGCTACATGTTTCAGTTACTTGTGTAAGGGAATGGGAAATAGAGGGGAATTCTATTTATAGTACAAAATAAAAATGCAGTGGTTCCAATCAGAAGTTGTTTTTTCTTTATTGATTACGGCAGTCTCTTGATCTTTGGCTTTACAGAAAGATGCCATTTCAGAGTGAAAGTTAAAAAAATAAGATTGTTCATTTTAGCGGCTGACTTTTTTCCAAGTGGAAAATTGCAGGAGCAGCATTAGAGCTGGGGCTAATTAGCAGCATTAGGTGGGAGTAAACTGCACTAACAACTGGGACTGCTGCTGCAGGAAGAGAGGGAATTACGCTGGGATGGTGCCAGCAGCTTCCACGTCCAGAGCATGTTTGTTTCCTTCTTCCCAAATAATATCCTAATTATATAGCCTAGGTTGGCTAATATCTGAACGCCAGTAACCTCTGCCGTCAACAAAAGCAGCCGCAAGCACTCACTGCACACCCATCCTGGCTTTGCGGAGCAACGCCGTTATTTTACCTTTGCGAATGAAACGATCGCACAGGATCCCACCGTTGCTCCAGGATCTGAACCCGACTTGTTCCTTCCAGCAGATGTCAACTTCAAGCATCAGCGGGAGCACACTGAATGAGAATATGGAATTCCACTACCACGGTGGCTAGAAACAGAGCTGTAATTTACTTACCGCGTGAGAGACTTTAGTTAAAACAGTAAACAAATCATTACTCACTCAAGAAACAGATGATCAAGAGATGATCATCTAAGCTGAAACACAAAATTCTTGAAAAGCAAGTCAGGGAACTAGAGGTAAGGAGATGGAAAAAAGCATTTTGGAAACTTTGAAACAATTTATTCAGTTGTTCTGTACAAGATTAACAGTTTTCATACCACCCCCACCATCTTCAGCAAGACAGTCCCAACACACACAAAAAAAATATATAATAGTAAACCGCAGCTCTTACACCTGAAAGGAACTGCCATGCTAAGTAAGTGCCATGGGAGCCTCACCTCCCCACACCATCACGAAAGCGTTGCAAGTTGCCTCGTCAAGGCAGACATGCCAGACTCCTGGCTCCCCATCAGCTGTCAGGTCTCGGCGCGGTTCTGCCTTGCTGCGACTCTGCTCCATACCATTCACTCATTCATTATAGCATGTAAAGAAAAAAAAAAAAATCCCACAGAATTTCCACCAAATAAACATTTCCCTGAGGCAAGAGGCTTCGCTGAATTCCTAGAAGGAGGGCATTCTGCTCTGGCCACGCACAAGGGTGCTTCCCAGCAGAAGCATTCAAGTGAAAGCAAAGAGAGGGAGTAGAACCAGTACCTCGAGTCACTCGCTGAGAGTCCCTGTCCTGCCAGGTGTTTGAACGCTCTTTCAGCCACCGTGGGAAGTTGAAGGTGCAACGTACCTCTCAGGATTAGGCCTTCAACGGGAACCATGCGACATCCACTGCTCAGAGTCCATCAGTAACGGCTGTGCTTAGTTTTAGTAACACAAGTTCTGTCTTTGGCTCTTTTGCTACAACCTAGGTATCTTCTGTAAACAAATTTTAAATCTGAGCTGCTTTTTTTTTTTTTTTTTTGAAAAATACAAACAATGTGCTGATCTTGGGAAATTAGGTATCAGCTCAAATTGAAAACAGTCCGTCTCAAATCTTACCAAAAAAGGGGAAAACCTTAGCAGATATTTGCTGGTATACTCAGTGTGCGCATCCTTCCTCAAAGCTCAAGAAGGAAGGCCGCAAGCTTCTGCTTGAAATACCAGTAAAGTCTATGCGGATCAGCGCTACTACTGCACAATTCAGATGTGGCTGTGGGAGCCTGAGGAAAAGCAGACTGGAGGAAGAGCAGGGGAATCAAAACCCATAAAGCTCAGCTGGAACAACAGCCTGCCCCTTAGCTATGCACGGACCGAAAGGGTGTGCTCAGGAGAAGTATTTAGGTCTAAGAGTTAAAAAAATTAAAAATAAAAGACACACCTCAATTCTAGATGGTCCCCGTTCCTGCAGCTGTGACAAGCACATGATCCTAGTGCAGAAATCATCGAGGAGAGCAATATTATTCTCTGGAATTCACTTGACTAGTAGCGACCTTGGTTAACCTGGATCATTCCCTCTGCCCACCAAAGAGATCATAACTGACGACCCTAGGAAAGAATGGCTTTAGGGGAGGGTCTGGAACCCGCTTGCACAAACTCGGATAAGAACTGGTGCTCTTGCTGGATTTGGTACTGTGTTCGCAGTCACCAAGACACCACTGAAGTCCAGACAGTGCAGCTTTTTTTTTTGATGTGCAACCATAAAAAGCTCTATTAAATAAAACAGAATACATTTTAAATACAGAATGGTTAAAAAAGGGTTGAGGAGCACACAAAATAGGGCTGAAATGTGTGTCACTAGTCCACTCTTGCTCCACCATAAAAGGCACTGGAATTATGTCTACCTATACATGTGACATGCTGAGAAGTGTCCCATTCAATCCAATGCGTTCGATGGTAATGAGGATAAAACTGAGCAGGAAAAAAGCATCCCTTCGGAGGAAAAAAAAAAAATCCAAAACCCAAAAGAAGTAGAATTCTCAGAGTCAATGACTACAAGTGTCTCTCTCAAGTCTTCCTTCTCCTCCAGAGGGGAACATCAGGTGGTTCGTTAGATTGACCACACAGGAAACGTTAAGTCCTCCAATTAACTGTAGCACAGTTTTATAGTACAATTGAAAAATTAGTCAAATGTCTTCAGAAAGCACTGGCAGTGCTAGAATTATCCAAGTAAATCCAAAGCAGAAGAAAGAAGCACCTTTCACACCCTCCACTGGGAGACCAAGGAGGTAACTGGACTTGGAGGTACTTGGCAGATTATAGACACAGGTGGGTGGGAATCCACGGCAAGAAAGCCAAGCCACCCGAGTCCCCCTGCGAGTTCTAGCTCCTGCCAGTGCCAGGGAATGCATGAAGGGCAGCAGCAAATAAAACAGTGCTACAAAACGCCGCTCTCATTAGGGCATGGCTCAAGGTGGCCCTTTGTGTGGGGCTTAGCTCTGAAAGCCTCTGAGCAAACGCACCAATGAGTTCCTCGTTGCGGTTCAGTCTCTCCAGTTGTCATGAGGAAAAAAAACCCAAAAAACCAACCAACAAAAAAAGACACAGCCGGTATCCATGACCTGTTCCTCTTGGTTTTATCCTATGTGTGCTCTAGCTCCCCTCCTCGCAGACGTCACAACTTGCGCTGCTGTGCATTGGACCCTTTGCCGTGAAGCTGAGAAGCATCTGAAAGAAAATAAAACCAAGTGGGAAGGGGGTTCGGCATCAGCTCCACGGAGCTGCGTGCAGCTGGGGCAGCCAGTTCCCTCTGCACAGAGAGACCTACTTTTCTTTTCCAGCACCAAGGAATCGGGGGTTAAGAGGATGTGCTTGGAGACATCTCACAACTGGGAGCAGCTCTGCCTCTGCACCTGAGTAAGGGACGTGGGAAGCGCCGAGGGCCTGCTGTGACTTCCCAGCAACAGCACCACAGCATAGATCCGATTGCTCGTTGACTAGTTAATCCTATGCCCTTCTCTAAAAGCCACCCTACCATGTCTCCCCATCTTGGACACTAGAAATATATGGTGCTTGCTGCCTTGCACTTAAAGGCGGTTTGAAATAACACTGTTAGTACACCTTTGCCGATGTAATGAAGGCTTTAGGTGCCCACTAACAGCAACAGCAATCGCAGGAATCTAACCACTGAAGGAACAGAAAGGAACAGACATGGAGGGAAAAGAGAAAATGCACTGAAGAGAGAAAAAGGAAGGAAGTTCAAGGAAGCAGAAGCTTTCCAGGAGTAGTTACAACTACCATCAGGCTATGATGAACAAATGGGTGTACTGGGATGTGCAGTTAAGCAGCAGTGGCACTGAGCAGCCTTAACAACAGCTTCTTCTCCAGGACAAGGACAGTTCTTTCCATGCAAGAGCTCAGTCCCAGCATATCACATTTCTGAAGCAAGCCGTCAGAACCATCGCCACAGCACCAGCACGCAGGCACCTCCACCAGCAAACGCAGCAGTGACACCACACAAGCAAGCACTGGATGCTCCTTGCTCAAACGCTTTTTGATGAATGCTGGTTTAAGCACGTTTATTTAAGACATCAATGTTTCCTTGCATTTGTAGCAACCTCCCAACACACCAGAGTCCTCGCACCTTTCGGACAGAGCAATGCAGCTGTGGCCATCTGCTTATACAGCCAACCATCACTTATGCCACAAAAATAAGTGGCCACCATAATCTTAAAATGTATTAAATACCTACTGTGTTCTCCTCCAAAGCATGACAACTGATAATATTCCCAGAGATGATAGCACTAAGCTCAGTCTCCAATCTCTTGGGTGAAAACACCAAGTGAGAAAGTGGGTCCCTGCTCAAGCTGTCTCCGTGGTCAGTTTTTCCTCACTTATTCCTAATTACCTTTTGCCTGCTCGCGGCTTCTGGCACTATGACCTGCTTAAGAGCAGCAGTCCCTCAAAAAATTCTTTTCCTATAAGCCCTATAAGCAACAGTGAAGTAACCGCCCTAAATTCCCTCAAATAATGGGACCAAGAACTCCTCCGTAGTGACACAGAATACATTTCACATCCCATGTTCAAACCAAAATCAACCACCTCGCTCTCCAGTAACTGTGAATTTACAAACAGGAAGGAAGGACCTGTCACACCAGGGATTGCTGCTTCTGCTCCGCCGCATCGGGGTGGCGTAACCACCTACCTCACACAAACTTCAGCAGAATTCTGTGAATTTTCACCAGGGCACAGCACTCTCCTCCTCTCTTCAGCAAACAAACACTGTACTCAGCAGTCAAGGGCGTTTTACCCCATGACTGCTACGGGAGGCCACATGAACCCCAGCAGGTTATCCACACATCTAATGGCCTCAGGGGCACAACATTAGGCTAGCACATCCACTCCTAAATCAGGCTCATGTTGCCCAGTAAGACAATCACAACAGGAGCTGTGTTCTGCTAAAGAACACTTGATCAAGAAAGCAGAAATAGCGATTACCAACAGGGATCAGCAACTCCCTGAAGCAGATAAGCCCGAGCTGCTGGCCCTGCATTTCAATTTTCTGAATGCTGCATGGATCCCCCTTACTCCTCTCCTTCTGCCACAGTGCTACGTATTTACACACGCTCGCAGCCCGCCAGGCAGGCCTCCTTTTGCGGGCAGAGAAGGCGCTCTTCGGAAATCTCCCGTTTTATGCACTGCTTCTGCAGGCATCAAGCTGGGGCAGGAACAGGCTTAACTGCAAAATTATCATGTTGTCAACACCAAGCGAAGCAGTCTCCATTTCCACTACAAACTTGTCACGAAGGAGATGGAAGCAATTAGCTCAGCGCACAGATGCGAGACATTCTGGGCTGACACGTTTTATATAGGTCACCAGCAACAAAGCTCCACGGAGGCAGAATGTTCATTCCTGGGCAGTCCTGGCAGACTGTGCCTAAACATGCACAGCTTTACTCCTAGGAGGCTAATCCTTCACCACGACGCAAGCGGCAGCGCCGAGTACCTCCAGGAACCAACACTTGCTGTAAGCGCATCATTCCAGGAACGCACCAGTTTGCCCTGGCTAACTCAACAGGAAAGGAGACGGAGGGCTACACCTCGCTTTGTACCTCGGGGAGGCCGCGGGCTTTAGCGACGACCGCACCTCTCGGACAACGTGGACAACCCCTAGAGGAAGTATCTGCCGAGATACAGGATGACTCACGACGCAGAAGACAGAGATGACCGTCTGACAAGTTACCTGGCAAACTTTGCGGTAAATGAGTGGACAGGGCAGAATGTGGGAGTGGCGCTGCATGGTGGGGGCTGGAGTGCAAGCCAGCTAGAAGACCTAGAGAGAAAAACAAAGAAAGGAGAAGGGGAAAAAAAAGAACAAATACACATCGAAGACAGAAATGAGCAGAAGAGCTGCAGCAGTTAGCCTGTAGCTCAGCTTCCAGCTATTGGGACTTCTGGGCTAGCTATAGGGATGTGCCCAAGGTTCTCCAAATGCAACTGCTGGAGATATAAGTGTGTGAACTAGAGCATGAAGCAGCAGCAAGAGAGATGGGCAGCAGAGCATTGGCATTCTTGTTATTTGACAGCACAGGCACACAGTAACACACACACGCATGACCAGGAAGGATACTCACTGTGGCCAAGGCCGTGGTGGAAAGTTCCTGGAGCAGGTCCCGTAACTATTGCATCCTTTGATACTCCTGCTTTTGGGGAGGAATCTGAACTGAAGGAGATGACATGAAGAGGGAAGGAATGAATAGGAGAGATAATGCCTAACGGGGTGGAGCTCAGGGCAGCTGGCAGCTTTGGATTGCCGGACTTGTAGGATGGAGCCAGTACGCTTAAGGAGGAAGAACTCGTTAGCAGCACAGCTCCACTAGTTCCTTTCTGAAAAGCAACAGAAAAGGCCAGTCAGGAGTAGGAAAACCAAGGCATAGCATCCTTCATACTCTAAAGAAGAACTGCAAAACATGGAGCACTCAGGTATTCCTCCTTGCAAGAAGCGCCCTCCCAGCCAGGGCCCAAGAGCTGCCAACTCCTAAGGCCATCTGGAGGTGCCCAGGACACTGGCAATACAGCTGCTGTATCTCTTCTAAATGTGATCATCCCGGATTTCACTCTGTTGTTCCCTGAGTCTGGAACTGTGCCTCCATTAGGCAGAGGGAGTGAGTTCCAGGGAGGATGCTTCCTACTCACTTCTAGCAGCATATCACTGCTGACAACTCGAGGCAACAAGGTTTGGTGTACCCTGAACCCAAGAATGTTATTTGAGATCTCTCCCATGGAGAGAGATACCACTGGGAAATGCTTTTCAGCTCTCTCTCAGTAACAGACAAGGTACACAGGCTGAGCAGTACACTGTTTTCAGGCCCATTTAAATATATTCATTTAAGTGCCCAGCTATTTCCACGTGCCACAAGAGAAGACAGGTATGAGCAGTCCACAACAAATTAATACAACAGCGTTAGGAATGATTACTCCTTTGCTATAGATGAAAATTAAGGTCCTTCTACCATTAAATACAATGGCTGAATAACAAAAGTCTGTATAGGTAACCCACGAGTCCTTCATGAGACATTATATCCCAATGAACTCAGCCCCTGAATTCCATAGTGTGCCACCGAGCTCGATCGAGTGAGTACATCGAGTGATGTACTCGAGTGATGTACTACTACTACATCACTTCAGTAGTAACCAGGGAGCAACAGGAAGAGGACAGAGATAATGACCAAAGAAAGCTGGGCAGGCATTTTGAGTTTATAGCCCGGTATCACAGCTTATTTATTCTATAGGTCAGTCATGGAAAAGAGTGGCAATAATACTAAAATTATTTGTGATAATTTAAGAAAGGCCAAGTTTGCAGACCTGATTAACAACAAATTGATCATTATAATTTTAGTTTATGCAATGATTTTTAGCTCTTGTGATAACTTGCCTTACTGCAGTTCCTCCTGACCCAAACGGGAGCCTTACTGTCCCTGTAACTCACAAAGTCAGGGCAAGAACAGTACACAGCCTATCCAAAAATTGCAGTCTGGAAGGTACCAACAGGATTTTGCTTAGTTGTTAACTTTAAGCTCAGAACGAAAGCTTGAATTCTGGAGTGCCAGCTCACAGCAAAGGCCAGGAATTCCTAGCCCAGACAGCCGAGACCCAGACAGACATTCAAGAATTTCAGGAAATTCCTTTGAAGTCACCACTTTACGGCAGGCCTGAACACGTTAGGAGATGGCCTGACACAATGCCATACAATGACACAATGACACTCCTGGCTTTAGGCTAGGCCAGCACACCCCTGCTTACCGGCACAGAGGTAGAAGATGCGGTGCTGCTAACAACAGCTGGCTTTAGGGAGGAGGTCAGCAATTTGGCCACCCCTTGAGTGCCCCCACTAGAATCTCCATTTGAACCTCCGGGAGGTGCCACCAGAGTCAGCTTCTGTGAAACGGGCGTCTTCTTCACGGAGGAGCTTGAGGACGGGCGGCTGGACGCCTGGCCCGAGGAAGGGGTCTGCACACTGGGCAGCAAGCTCCCAGAGGAGCAGCCCTGGTTTGCAGAAGCTCCAGATGAGGAGCTGCTGGAAGAAGCCCCGTGTTTGGAGAGGGAACCAGAAACGAAGGGCGACTTGTAAGATTGTCCTGAAGAGCTAGAGCCACTTGAGTGCTTTCCTGTGTAGCCAAGAGATGATGAGGATGACCCTGGGCTCTTGTGGGAGCTGCCAGAGTTTTGGGTGCTGCCTGGTGACGCAGAGGAATGGAAGCTCTGAGCTTTGGTTGATGACTTGACCTGCTGGAGGAGGGAGCGTTGGGGCAGTGGGGAGGAGGACTTGGGATTCTGCAGTTTGACAAACGGAGCTGGGGAGCTGAAAGCTTTCTGTAGCTGGCTGCCTGAGTGAAAGGCCTTCACCTGAGAACTCGGCACTGGGGTGGAGGTCTGAGGCCCGTGGCCTGGCCGGACCAGGCTGTGGTGTTTCTGTTTAGCCTGGTGTGCATCAGGAAGGATTTTGCTGGGGGAGGCTTGGCAGGAGAGCTCTTTGTAATTAGAGTTCTCTGTCTTTTTGTCTTGAGAAGATTGGCCCAATGCCAGGGCCTGCTCAGCCAGGAAATTTAGAGGAGACTGGAGGGAACCAGAGGATGATGTAGGGGAAGGGTTGGACTTTGGAAATGTCCTCTTCTCCTCTGAGGATGCAAGAGTTGGGATCTTCTCTGGTGGAGCTTTTGGAGCTCCAGGAAGAGTAAAGTCAGGGCTCCCTCCCGCTCTGCTGTTCAGCACAGCCAGTTCCTTAGAGACTGCTTCGAGGGAGGAAGTGGGATTATGAATTAAGTCCTCATCCAAGGAGTCATCCATGAAGGCAGCAGAAGTGCCAGTGCTGCTGGCTGCTTGGGCTGTCCCAAGGGACAGGAGTTCTCTGGTTTGGGCACTGATGCCCAGAGCTCCTCCCTGGGGCTCTGAAGACAGAGCTAAGGTGCTGCTTGAGTGCATCGAAGGAACAGAAACCGACACCTTTTTATCTGGCTTGCAGGAAGATTCCTGGAACAGAATCACAAAGAGAAGGCAGAGTCAGAACAGAGGCAGCGTTTACTGCTGAAAAGGGAAGGGAAGGTGCCCAATTTGGTGATGCAAGGCAGAATAGGCATGTTCTGTGCCTGCCGGCCCCCACCTCCCTCCCAACCGCTGCTGCCATGAATTTTAGCTGCCGTTCTAGTTGTTTTTTCAAGTCCGATAGTGACTAGAGCTCTTTCAAAGTACAACTTCCTTGTACCTAATGTATAGGTACAAGGCTCAAGTATAGGATTTAAGATGGCAGACACTTGACTCTTGATGTATGGCAACCATGAGAACCAGAAAACAAAGAACTCACCTTCACTTTCACCTTAGTAGGACCTATAACTTTCTTCTTCGCCCTGTTTTGAGGGAGACAAAAGAAACATGGCTCACTGAATGCCCGCAGGGAAGTGTCCAATTAGGGAGAACACTTGGGCCCTGTTAATGATGATCCACTGAGTCTTTTGCAAAGAACCGAGGGAACAGAGGCAGCATCTCAGGTGCTAGGATTCAAAACCGTATGACATTCGGTTGCTGCTCTAGGAAGCCCCAACTCCCACGCAGGGGAATGAATTAGGGAGCGGAGCAGAGTCTTGAAATGGTAGCAGAGCAGTGAAAGCACTCAACAGACACAACCTGCACTGGCTGCAGGGCTAGGAGCTACTACAGGAACCCACTGCTGACCTAACTACAGCAATACCCTGAGAGAAACTGATACAGAGACTGTTTTGGAGAAAAGTTACCCATTTCTTTTAGGTTTCCAGAAGAAGTCAAGGATGCAAAAGCATCTGCCAAATTCACGGAAAAATAGATCATTTGGTCTGGTCAGATGTAATCTCTGGCACAAGACATCCCTGAACTGCCAGAACGGTATGGCTGAGGGAAGGATGACTCTACACTCTATTTCATACTCTTTCTCACACTTCCCCTCACTCATCCAGTGCCAAGAACAGGACCGTCTGTCAAACAGACATCAGCCTAAGTCCATATCATCATCTATTATAGACTGCCAGCAAGATCCATGAGACCCTTTGGCATTAAAGCAACTGCCCAGCTGGATTCCGATGGCTCTCTTGGTTTGCCACCCACAAGCCTGTTTCACCCATCTTCGCTAGCTTGAGCTCATTGTACCCCTGCTTTAACCAGGCAACAAGAAAGAAGGAATCCAGAACCCAGTAAGGACCGACTGAACAGGTAACAATAATCACAGTGCTGGCATCACACTCTGTTTTACCTTCGTCTGCCTCCCAGGGACTAGCACAGAGGCCTGACTCCAGTCTGCTGAACAAGGCCAGGAGGCAACCTGGCTTCAGAGTTCTTATCTTTGAGCTCACTGTAAGGCTAAAGCACCTCAGGAAGGCCGTCGGGAGATGTCACACACAAACAGCTACTCTCCCTAGACCTCCCCAAATGAAGCAGCGCCAAACTATCTGACGGGAGACAAGCAAGCTCAGGTGCTTCTGCATGATCCACCCAGGCCCCGGGGAACGGAGTTCACCAGTTATCACTCCAAAGGAATGCTGCGCGATACTCACAGGACTGATGTGAGGTGTCCATGTACACGCCTGCTCTCCTTAAACAGTGTCCTAAGAAGGGAAGAGAGCAATGAGAAGTGATATCCAGCAAGACCCAGTAGAGCAGCTGGGATCACTGGAGACAGAGCTGCACAGTACAGCAGGGGAGTCGGTGAAATTAAAACCACAGAGAGCAAACAAATATTCATCCCTTTTCCAGGAAAATCCTGCTGAACTCCCCCGCACAAGTCCCTCTCTGGGGAGCTATGCTTGTAGGCGCTGGAAAGGCCATTAAGGCAGTTGTTGGACAACAACTAAGGAAAAAGTTCTACCAGCTTAAAAAGCTCTACAGCCAACTGGAGAGGCAGTACTGGGCATTCAAGCTGGGCATTACTGCTGCCACAGAGCATCCAAGAGCTGGCAGACCATCCAAGAGCTCTTCAACTTCCAGAGAGAAAGGTTACCTTCCCCTGCCTCAATACAGCAATATGGATGAGAAGCCTTCGGACACTGCATGTCTCTGTTGCCTTTGTGTCCCCAGCAAACAGCTGAGGTGACTTCTTAAATCAGCACAACCATTTCTGTAACAATTGACTAACCACAACCAATAAATCAAGCTTCATCCAAACCCTTTTACTACTGAGGCTAAGTAAACCAGAATCTCACGCAAACACTATTTCACCTGAAACAGCTGCCACTCAGCTGCTGCCTTAGATGTCAGGGTGAGAAGCTTATAAATACACCTTCAGTACTGGCATATGGAATATGCTTCCCGTCTGCAATTAACAGCCTGACAAAGACTTTTGTCATCCTTTTTCTTTTAAAAAGGAAGCTCATTTTAACCTTATGCTCTGTTAATCGCCTTCGAGCACTACCTGAGAAAGCGGAATCATGGCAGGGCCTCTCTGAATTCATACACAAAGTTGCTACTCTCTCCACCTTCAAGTTTCTCTTAAAGATGAACTTCTGTGATCATGATGACAGTGAATCAAGCTGACTTGACCAGAAAATTGTTTACAATTCTCCTAGTGTTGCCAATCCCTCCCCTTCTGTGTGTCTGTCAGTCTACCCTCTGTCTTTAAACCACAAAGTCATAGAATCATAGAATATCTCAAGTTGGAAGGGACCCATAAGGATCATCAAGTCCAACTCCATCAAGTCCCAGCAGGAGAAACCATTGTCTTTGAGCCATTGGAAAGCAACCAGGAAAACCACTTTTATTCAGTCATTCTGTAGTTAACTTCACTGGAAGGCCCTCCCACACTGAGTCTTAGGTGAACATCTGTATGCCTAAGAACAGTTTCACCTACAAACTAGGGGGAAAAGATTTTAATTTCCTTTTATGCAAAGAAAAGCGTTTATAAAAGTTGTCAAGCTAAGACCCCCAAGCTGGTAGCATCTTCATTAGCTAAGCTGGAATCTCCACCCACCTCTTAATGCTGTCATTCAGCTCCTATACACTAAAACAACACACTACAACCATGCACATTACTGTACTTCATGTGCAAATGGTATGGTGCTACTCATACTTACTGCTCTTAAGAACTGCTCCTCCTTTTATCCCCCATGAAACCCAAAAAGCAAATTCAGCAGACAGAAGAAGACAGTGCTGCCCAGCTCTTTAAAAGCAAAGAGACAGAGATTCCAGCAGTAAGACTGTACAGGTGTCCTTTCTTTAAAACTACTGAGCAAAACAAAGCAGGCCAGAAGCTGATGGCAGTCCCAGAATTACTCTCTGCAATTTGTATGGCTCTCTGCAGTTGCCATCTCAATGGCATTGATGATGGAGGGCGTGAAAGAGCAGGAGAGGGCAGTGAAGACACCAGATAGGGTAAAGAAAACCACACCAAATTCCTACTTACTCTGCTCTCTGAGGTGCCTACTGCGAGTCTGAAGCCCCTAAAGCTTTCTGCTTTGCTTTCTTTTGGGAATACTCTAGGGTCTCAGGAAGACCAGCGTCTGAAAAACGTATCCTTTGTGAGACAGGCTACAAAGTGATCCTTTGTAAGACAGATTCAAGAAACCACAGTCCAGTCAGCCTTACCTCAGTCCCAGTTCTACCTTGTAACTTGTCACTGTCAGGGGCATCCATCAGAGGTCAATATGGGGGCCAAGACTGCTCAACACTGTCATTTACAACCTGGATGACAGCATGGACTGCATTCTCGCTAAGTTTGAGGGTGATACGAAAACTGAGGGAGGGGGGAGAATATGTCGGAGGGCAGGGCTGCCATTCACAGGGACCTGGACACGGCTGGAGGAAGGAGCCAACACAAACCTTGTGAAGTTCAACAAAGACAAACGCAAAGTCCTGCAGCTGGGATGGAATAACCTCATGCCAGCAACACAGGCTGGGGGCCAACTGGCTGTGTAGCAGCCTTGCAGAAAAGGACCTGGGGGTCCTGGTGGACAAGTTGAACATGAGCCACTGCTGCAAGGCTGTACTGCTGAGAGGTAACTATATCCCGGCAGGTATTAGCAAGAGCACAGCCAGCAGTTCAAGTGCTTATTCCCCTCTGTTTGGCACTTGTGAGATCATCTCTGGATGCAGTATCCAGCTTCAGGGTCCCCACAATACAAGAGAGATGTCGACAAACTGGAGACAGTCCAGAGCCACTAAGATGGCTGGGGAACAGGGACACATGGCATACAAGGAGAGGTGGAGGGAACTGCTTAGCCTGGAAAACGAGAAGATCAAGGAGGGACCTAATGGCAGTCTGCCACTACCTAAAGAGTGGGAGGGGCAGGGAGCCACAAAGATGATGGAGCCAGACCTTTCTCAAAGGCGCATGGTAAAAAGCAAAAAGAGGGAATATTCAGTTCAGTGCAACAAGGGGAATTCTGACTGGAAATAAGGAGGAAAGATTTCATGAAGAGTGGTTAAGTACTGGAACAGGGGCCCGGAGATGCTGTGGTAATCTCCATCCTTGGAGATTTCCAAAACTCCACAGGACAAGGCACTGAGCACTCTGATCTAACTTGGAAGCTGGCCATTCTTGGGACAGAGGCAGGACTAATGACCCTCCGAGGTCCTCTATGAGAAGGAATCCCTGGAGTACAACTTGATTCTTGCTCACCTGGCCTGCATCCAGCCTTTTGGCCAAAGGGGCTTCACCTCTCCATCTAGGAAGGTCTTCACATAATCCTCTAGAGACTGAGCCTTATTCTTGTCAAGGTCATAACCATCCAACTTAATCTTCACCAAGTGGCAAAGCAGCTCCCTGAAGAACAGGAAGATTTCAAATACAGTTACGCAGATTACCTTTCCCCGGTTGGAGGTCGCTCTCTTTATCCAGGGCTGGATAAATACACCAAGACTCGCCTGGCTCTGCACAACGCCTTGCGTCCCCGGTTGGAGGTTGCTCTCTTTATCCAGGGCTGGATAAATACACTAAGACTCGCCTGGCTCTGCACAACGCCTTGCGAATAAAACCGACCCTGCACTGCCTCCACGAGAAAGAGGAAGGGAAAGGCACGTTCCTCGCTCTGTGTGTGCACGCATAGAGATGCACCAGGGGAGAAAAGCCTTGTTACCCCTTCCCATTTTAATCTCCTGAAACAGCAGAGATAGTAAACCCGTGCCAGAATTACAGGCATCATTAACAACCGCAGAACTGAACCTCTCTGCAGAGCTTCATGCCAAGAGGCAATGAGAAGGCACGAAATGAAGCTTCTTTTGTTTTAAATGAATCAGCCACCTACGGAGCAGCACCCCAATTTGTTACAGAGTAAGATGAAGACAACAGTGTGATTTGAGTCTCATTTTACCCTTTTTCACTCTCTCCCCTTCACCCAGCACCCTGTTCTTTCTCAGACCCCTGGGTGCCAGGGGCAGTGATCCCCATTGGCTTGAACTGCTTTCACAGCCAGAAATCCGGGCTTGTTAAGAGTCTAGTCTGTAGGATTTCAGCAACTCGGCCAAGTTCCTTCTTTTCCCAAAGGTCTGTCCCTCTCTTTTGGCCTCAGCACAGAGGCTTCTGAGCACTTCTCTCAGAGCTGGCCTGTGCCTGAAATAAGCTCGGTTTTGCAAATTAAGGGTGAGATTTAATAAATGCAACGGTGGCTTCCATAAACAGCACAGTCTGCCACAAATCTCCAGGCTAACTGTTACTACAGATGATCAGCACTGCTCTGAAAACACGATACAAATACCAAAAGGCTTCGCTTCCAACTGCATAAAAATCACACATGTCACAGGTTCACTTAATACTTAAATTATGCAAACCTGATTTCATCATTCCATTGAAATTTCTTTCGTGGTCCCATGACGCGCTTCCCTCCCTTTTCTTCATCATCATCATCATCAGAACAAACCCGATCTCGCTGCTCTTTGTCCTTTTCCTCTTCCAGCATCCTAAAATGGAGACAGAGATAATGCAGAAGTCATTGTCCTGGAGATTCAGGGACAGGAGTAAAGATCTTGGAACAACACTGTTCAGAGGTCTCAATAGTCAGCGATAACACATGCCTGGGAAGAGGGCCTAAATCTCTTGCTTTGGGTACAAGCTGACTTAAGTGCTCAAGGTTAAGAAATGTCCCAATATTGTGTAACAGAAACCACGGGACTAATCCACCCTGAAAGTTCTCAGACCGCCATGTCCCTAAAGACGGGCCCGCACAGAAGTTAAACACTTCAGCCAAGTTCTGGTCCCATCAATGCTGCTGTAGTTGGCATTGGCATAAATAGCACAAAGAATGCACACAGCTTAATTAGGCCAGTTAAGGCTCGTCAGCAATTTTTGACTACAGAATAAAAATAGGTGGTAAACTTCATGAGAGCAGCCTACAGGTCACAATGAGCCTGCTGAGAAGAGCTACCGGTGCATAAGGTGCAAACAAGGAGCTTACTTGGCAAACTTGGCCTGAGTATGGGCTTGGCATTCCTCCTGGTACTTGGCCATCTGCTCTGGCATGGCCCTTCCAATGGCTTCCTTTAGCTTCTGCAGAGGTTCCTTCAATCGGCCACCCTAGAGCACATCACAGAACAGACTGAAGTTCCACATGGCGCGCTTCCAGACGAGACACCCAAATCCGGCAGGTCGAGACCTGGCCATTTCTGAATCCACACCCCGAGATGTGGTGCCTGAACCATGCTCAGTGGAGGACACCACCATGTTAGGTAGACGACAACTCTGCTCTGGAAGATCAGGGGTAACATGCACACGAGACAGGGCTGTGCTGCCAAATTCACTCACCTGCTCGTAGAGATAAAGCTTACGGGCTCGCTTGACCAGAGTGTCCTTACTGCACGGGAAGAAAGCCGCCAGGTGGGCGTACACCCCTGACCGGATCTGGCTGTTCAGCTCCCGGGTCTGCAGCTCTATGCTGAAGAGCAACACAAACACAACGTTGACCAGGGACCTGGCAGGGGTTCTCTAAGCAACACAAATGCGACTCTGATGCAGCCGGGGGAGCTGAAGGCAGGCAGGCAAAGTACAAGCTAAAATACACAACGGTTCTTTAGATTTGAGAATCAACGGACTCAAGCCCTTCATCCCAAGCTATGCCTTTTGTTCTAGTTTCAGAATATCTGGAAAAGGAACAAAAGGATGGCAGCAAGTCTCATTTATTCTGCAGGCCTTCCTGGCAGCGGAAGTGCAGGAGCATAAGGCAATGAAATGAGACATACACGCTGCTCATGCCAGATACCATGGCGGGGGAACGCAGGATAATATAGAATCAAACTCTTTC
>NW_010509718.1:25742-34856 GCF_000687285.1 Phaethon lepturus
CCTGGGCTTGAACTTACTTCCCAGTGAGTAGATTCAAGAGGTCAGTGCGTGCCAAACCCATCTACACAGTTATGTATAACTTACGAGACTAGCTTTTTAAGCCGCCTCTCGGTGTCAATAAGAAGTCTAAAAACGCCTAACTGATGCTATGGCCAAGTCACACAAATCTATTTAAATAACTTTCATCACATTTAGAAGTGATCAGTTGGAAAAGAAATCAGAACTGGTTGTGCAGTCAGCACTGGAATGCTAAAAGGTGGCAATCACCACTCAAAACGAGAGGGGAACAGTCTCCCAAACGTCCCCTCAGCAATTCCCTTCAAGTGCTTTGATAAACCTTAATGAAATTAAAGCCTCTGTGTAAGTATTATTCTGCAATGATCACAAAGCTGTGTGCATTCATCAGCCTTCTCCAGGCACTTGAAGAAGAATGAAGCCATTATCAACAGCTGCATGTAGCAACGCTGGCATTCTATAATTGAGGGATTCAAAAACACAGAGCAGTAATGGAGTTCCTCCAGTTTGCAAAGAAAACCAGCGAACACAGCAGCTTTATCCCAGTTAAAAATACTCCATAGAGCATATAACTTAAATAGCAAAGAACTCGCCTGACAACTCCAACAGGGAGAGATTTACTGTTCTTACCTCAAGCTACAGTCACAAGTCAAGTGACCAAATTTAAGTACACTGGTATCAAGCATCATCTTGAGAACAGGAGGCCTGGATACATCCCTTCCAATCTTCTCCTACCTCAGTTACACATCATATTTCAACTTAAAGCCATTTGTAGGTGACTTTCATGTTATCCTAGGCATGTTCTACATGGAGGACCTGTGTAAGGATACCCCCACAACTCCTGCTAAACCTGCTCCTGAATTTACCAAAAATGCTCTGCCTAACGTTCTCCTTTCCCACTCCTCTCCTGGCAGCACTTACTCCAGTATGATGTTGTTGATATCCTGAGTGAAGAATCTCTGTTTGCCTTCTCCCTCTGCAGCTCTGGCAGCCTGAAAATTAGCAAATAACACAAGTCATCATCAGTTCACAGATACAGACAGGCACAAGCAATCAAGTAGTTTTTAAACCACTTCAGAAATACTGCAGAACAAGGCAGAGTTTTATTCCACCAAACTCTGCACCAGCTACCTGCTGTAGATGAGCTGAAAGCTGCGATGACCGACAGGCAGGAGAGAGACTGTGTCTGCTCCTCTTATGCCTCCTCACTCCAAGTCCAACCCCACCATTTGAACTGGTAAGACTACGTCCTGCCCACAGACCCTCCCGTTCTGGATTCTCCTGTGCCGATACACTGGAGTCAAGTGTGTTGGAGTTACTACACTAGAGCGAAGATTCCTCCATTTAATGGGGAAAAGAAGATGGCTTGGTGGCCACTGGCTTCCTTGGCACGGGGAGAAGGGACAGTTCTAGGGCATGGTTTTAACTTCACACTAGAGCTGTCGGATTGAGTAATATGAGCATAGACCTTGCCCCTGGAACAAGGAAGATCATCCCAGTCACGTTTAATGAGGGTCAGGGATACTCATCATCAGTCTTTCTAGACCAATCTGGACACTAAGCCAAGAAACCAACAGAAAGAGTAGCAGCCACAAGGGATATGTTGTTTCCAGTCAACACCATGGAAGCTAAAAAAAAAAAAAAATATCCTGTTCAGGAAGCTTCCTGAGCTATGACTGCAGCACACACAGCACTGCCCAAAAATCACACCCATGAAAAGTATGTCCAGCAGGAAAAGAATTCCAAGATTCCAAGAGATAGTAGAAAATTGCCAAGAGCTTTCAGTCTCTTCTGAGTGGGGATGTAAACAAAGCTGGGATTCACCACAAGGCACCACATCAAGTTAGTGATTCCTGGCATGGGAAAGTAGTCCAGGAGAGAAGGGCATGATTTTGAAATCCCCTAATTTAACACTTCAAAGTTGAGGCTGGTAAGTGATTAAACATAAAATGCCCAGAAGGTGTACATTCCTCTCTGTCAGCACCAGGTCATAGACAGCTGGTGGTGTCAAAGGAGAAAGGTCAATGCTAAAGAGAATCCTCAACAGGAAAATTCTTTTAGGAAAGAGAGTTAAAGTCAAATCAGTTCAGGTAGAAGAGGAAACGCCTAGAGGCTCCATCTAACCCAGGAGATGCTCCCGTCTGCTGGGATGGAAGAGATCTGGCTCTCAGACAGAGGTATGGCATCTCTTCATTCGCACCTGCACCAGGGTACGTGCCGCAAAATCCTAACTAACCCAGAGGATTCATTTGTTAAATCTGGTATTTCTTCTCCTTGGTTTCTTTCCTTAACATACACAATCCGGCAACAAGAGAGACAGCAGCAGGAAAATCTAATGGGGAAAATCTGTGGGTAGTCTGCTGTCACACTATCTCGCAGCGACATAGTGATTAACGTGGTATCACAGGAGCCTCTGTAATGTTCTCCTTGAAGTCAGGTGCAGCTCAGAAACCGCCGTTTCAGTATTTTCTGCTAAGAGCCTGAATAGCAAATAGAAACATCCATGAAGAGCCCATTCTTTTTATCAGCTGTAGCAACACTTTTTTCAACTCCTCCTCCTCTTCCATCTGCTCACCACCACTATACACACTTAAAATTTCTCAGCAGAGCACAGTCATCTTTAACAGAAGCTCAGCTTTGGGAACAGGAGTTATTAAGTAAGAGATGCTTAAGTAACAGGTGCTCTAAATTGGTGTGCCCCAGAGGGCAGAACACACACAGCCGCAGAGGTCCAAGAGTACCTTTTACAACTTAAAATCAATGTTTAAAAACAACACCAGTAGCAGGAACAAAACATCTCAGCATTTGTTGACAGGCAGATGGTGACAGCCCTCACACCAGAGAAGGCCCACAGCAAGCCTGAAAACGCACTTCTTCGACATGCCGGGAGAGAGATCCCTGACCAGCACCAAAGGCTTTCCCTCTTTCTCCAGAACAGTGGTTCCCAAAGGGGGTCACAACATTTTGGAGAAGATGGGCAAGTCCCACAGGAGCCCAGCTTGCAGGAGGAGCTACTGGTGAAAAGGCACGGGATCACCCTTCCAATATATTCCACCCCCTAAACAATACCCCAACACTGAGATGTTCAAGAAAGAACCCAAATTGCCAGTGATGTGGCTCCAACATTTGGCAGGAGATGCCAAATCGTACCCATGCTTCAGTGAAGGCATCTGCCTGCATATGACGCAGGAAACGGTTCTAACAAATCCTCAAGCCCCATCCACAGGGCTTTTCATGCTGTAGAACAGCTGCACCCACTTATTTTATATACAGAACCCTGCATGCCACTTCACAGACGCTGTCCTGACCACCACAGCACATTAGAACTACTATGGTGGAATTTGTCCTTCAGCTGCATTACTTCACGTTTTAAGTTAATTCACGTTAAATTGATTTTGGAAATTAGCTCTTTGCAACAGGTCCAAACTTTGCCAAGAGAGGTAAAGAAACCATACTGAGCGTTACGTTCAGTAGATAACAAGGCAAAGGACCGTGACGCTACCTGACATCCAGGCGCTCAAGAAAGTGACTTGGCCGTAAGAGAAAACTAGGTGTGATCCCACCTGGCACTGCAAAACTCCCCCACGGGAGTGTGCTCTGTCTCTGGGTGAAGCAAACCCAGCAGAGCTGTCCCCTTTCCAGTAACCACGCAATCCTGCTGCCCCACAACAAACTGCCGTACCTGAGCCAGTTCTTTGATGCGTTTCTCCAAAGGGGCTGGCAGGCCTTCTGGGAGGGATGGTGGTTGCCTGAAATCCTGTTCCAAGCCCATCCCAACAGGATCGCTCCCATCCTCCACATCAGGAAAGGGACTCCCTTCAGGGGACTCACTGAGAAGCCGCTCCAGGTCTAGGTCAGTTAACGAGTCCATGGCCGTCGCCGCCTGAAGCAGGTCGTTATCACTGGCATGGCCGAAGAGCGAGAGCAAAGGGTCAGCCATCGCCTCCGCCTCCCTGGGGGCTGCAGGTTCTGCCGGCGAAGGAGTCGCCACTTTCTGTTCTTCGTCTTTTTTCTTCTGAGCATCCTTCTCCTTCTGAAACTTCTTCAGCATCTCCTTGACACTAAGAGCACCAGAGTATTTCTTCTTCTTCTTCTCCTTACTTGCATTTAACGCCGTAAAGCTGTAAAAAAAGTACGGAGGAGGAAAGGGAACCGAAATGTATACAAGGTGAAGGGGAAGGGATGAGGATACCTTCATCCCAGCTCACTTCAGCCATAGGCATCGATGCCCTGGGAAGTCTTATCCCCTTAACCAATTACACCAGGAAAAGCATTCTACTGCTTGTTCAGCCTGGAGAAGAGAAGGCTGTCCTTCCTCACAGCCAAGAGCTGATGGAGCTTAAATCATCTCCCCCGAGTTATGCTCTTATTTAGCTATGTGCATTATTCCAGCAAGGAAGATTGGGAAATGCGCAAACAGCTAGCACAGAGGAACTGAAGCAAGAGAGAGTTAGCGTGACAGCAGCTTGATGCTTTTTGCCTATTAAAACCAGGAGAGCAAATTCCTTTTCCTTCTCTTAAGGCTCCCTAATACCTGTTCCCACCGTTAGTGCCTAAATAGAGCTCCAAGAAACACCAACATTTCAGCTTGCTGTGCCCCTCTTTGCTCAGACACTCTTGCTGTGGAGCTGTGCTCCTTCCCTAATCATCAGCGGCCTTTCTTCTCTCACTTTGGAAGCGGCGGGGATTTACCTGTCGGTGTTTATGCAGCACACACTCAAGCCACCCCCCACTGCAACGGGTACTACTGCAGCATAACAAATGCCACCTGTAACCCTGAAGCAAGGTGTCGAGCAGCAAGCATTCCCACCTCCTTCTTACCCAGCTTTTGGAAACTTGGACTTTTTGGATTTCTTTTCCTTGTCGTAAGAATCATCTTTCTTCTTCTTCTTCATTTTTTCACCTCCATCTTTCAACTTCCGCTTCTGGAAAAGGTTAAAATCAAGTCACAATCAAAGCGTCTCCTGCTCATGGAATTGGACCTGCACCCTCAGAGACACTTTGGGCCCTGTTCCCAAGAATTTGAGAATAGCTCCTTCCCCACTGGACACATTAACTCAAACCCCATACACGTATCACCACAGTTCTGGTACACACTGTCTTCGGCATTTCACAGCTCAGCTAGCTTTTACGCTAGAGACGATCCCATCAATAAAGGGGAAGGGATGCCAAGCGCTCCTGCTCCTTCCCCTTTTAGCTGCCTCACTTCAGCTTTATGAAAACAGGGCTGTCTCCAACAGACATTGCCACTGAAGAGGAGCATACCTCTAACAGAGGAAATAATCAAGAAAGCTGGCTTGCTGACCTTAGGACACTTCTTCTTTTTCTCTTTAACATAGTCATCTTCAGATTCAGACGCTTGCCGAAACTGCAGTGTTCCTGAGTTGATGTAAAACCCTCCATACTTCGTAGTAAGAGAAGCTGGAACAAGCTCGTCATACTGGAAGTAACAGAGAAGAATCTATTGGTGCTGTAAGTTCTCTTACTTTATTCTGCAGCTGAGCTGCTTGGAGAATGGAGTGGGACTTGTGCTCCCCCAAGAACAGATGGGGCTGTGGACTCTCCTGCTAACCAGCATTCTCCTGCCACGCAGTTGCCCCAGGACCTCTCGCTCCCCAGCCCTGGCACACTCCTGGCTTGCACCCAGTTCAGGTTCTCCCCAGGTGCCGGCTCAGCCCCGCAGGCAGCTGCCTTTAACCACCCTCACACCTGCCCAAGTACTCACTGCCTCAGAATTATCGATGAAGGAGTCGGATTCGTCGTATCCATACCCCATATCAATCAAGTCCTGAATACGGTCCTTTCTACGTCTCTTGCCACCCTAAACAATAAAAGATTGACAGTGTGCTCATCTTTCTTTCCTAATTATCACAGGGATAGCCCTGATACAGGAGGCTGACACTAGCCCCAGTACAGAAAAGGGAATGAGCTCTTTTTTGCTCCTAGCAGCAGCAGAACCAAACCAGCATTAACTCACATCATACTGTCACCTCAGGATATGGTAAATCCAGTTTTAGGCCTTGTCAACCAAAAATGGTGCAGCCAAATGAAAGAGAACGCTGACCTGCCAGACAGGCTGACTTTGTGCCAGCAGACTTTACAGGGAACTGGGTCTGCACCCCCGAAACATTTCTGCCAATGCAGAGACGGATTGTTCTTCTGTAACCACTATACAGTCGGTACAAACTCGGTACTACACACATCAAACATACACGCGGTGCATTAGGTTGGCCGATAGCTCAAATTCGTATCACAAGACAATACAACGACTCACTATCCAAAAGTACCAGTGGCTAAATGTAATGTAGTTTCATTGCCACCTACAGAAGTAAAGCGAGAGGAAGAACAGCAAGGGAACGGGTAAGACAGATCGGCGTCTCTCATGCTGCCCAGTGCAGTGCTGTCCTAAAGGCAGCAGACTCACTGTACTTAAAGACTTGACAGATTATCTCACACAACTACAAGGCCTAGAAATTAATTTTTGCTTAAGAAAATTCAATTTTATAAGCTACATCAAGGTAATGACATCTGCCACTTCAAGTGAGAACATCGTTCGCTTTAATCAGACGGTCATCTGATTTAAGAACATATCTGGACTATTCTGGTGGACCACAGCCCTGAGACAGGAAAGGAACACAGAAAAGAGCACCTTCCAGCCCAGATAAAGGGCTGCAGGAGAACAGGAACATGAGAAACAATGACTATTACATACTACTGATTAAGAGCTGAACAGCATTACCCATTCTAAGGGATAACAGAATATAAAGAAGAAAAAACATACATATTTTTCTTCAAACTTCCTGGCAAGAGCCTCCACTTTATGCCTTTCCTTTTCATCATCATTAAAGGGATCAGCCAGGTCTTTCTTCTGTAGAAATGAGAGAGACAAAAACATCAGAATCAGTCCTGTCATGCTGCCACCAAAACCCCGTGCATTAAACCCACCATGACTAGAGCACCCAGGCAGAAGCTCAGACAAATCAATCTTTAGTACAGTTTTTAGTACAGTACTCTTTAATATCAGTGACACAGACAGTGGGATCGAGCGCACTCTCAACAGTTTGCAGATGACACCAAGCTGAGCGGTGTGGTTGGCATGCCTGAGGGCCAGGATGCCATCCAGTGGGACCTGGACAAGCTCGAGGAATGGGCCCGTGTGAACCTCTTGAGGGTCCTGCACCTGGGTCGAGGCAACCCCCGGCATCAGCACAGGCTGGGGATGAAGGGATGGAGCAGCCCTGCCAAAAAGGACCTGGGGGTCCTGGTGGGTGAAAAGTTGGACATGAGCCAGTCTGGCTGCACTCAAAGAAATGTGGCAAGCAGGGCAAGGGAGGGGATTCTGCCCCTCTGCCCCGCTCTGGGGAGACCCCCCTGCAGGGCTGCATCCAGCTCTGGAGCCCTCAGCACGGGAGAGACACGGACCTGTTGGAGCGGGGCCAGAGGAAGTCCCAGCAATGCTCCGAGGGCTGGAACAGCTCTGCTGGGAGGACAGGCTGGGAGGGCTGGGGGTGTTCAGCCTGGAGCAGAGAAGGCTCCGCGGAGACCCTACTGCAGCTGCCAGGGCTGAGAGGGGCTTAGGAGAAAGGTGGGGACAGACTAGCAGGGTCTGTAGCGACAGGGCAAGGTGTAATGGTTTAGAACTAAACGAAGGTAGATTTATACTGGATATAAGGAAGAAATTCTTTTACAAGGAGGGTGGTGAAGCACTGGCTCAGGTTGCTCAGAGAGGTGGTGGATTCCCCATCCCTGGAAACACCCCAGGTCAGGCTGGACGGGGCTCTGAGCAACCTGCTCAAGTTGAAGATGTCCCTGCTCCCTGCAAGGGGGTCCCTTCCAACCCAAACTATCCTGTGATTCTTGGCGTGTCTCCAGGTTTTGGGTGCTCTCTCAGCTAGTTCTGTACCTGTCTCTGCTTCTCCTGACTCTCAAAACAAAATAAAAGAAGGCAGCATGAACTATCAACTGACTGCTAAACAGTCTGAAGAGCAACGGTAAAAACAAGTAGAATCCAATCAACTTTCTTTTCATAGAAAAACATCCCTAATACAAAGTTCAGATGCTACAGAAGTTTACATGTCGTTGTAGCCTGAGAAGGGGCTTTCAACAGGCAAACAGATTTGTCAGGCAACATCTGAAAGCACCACATCCACCACAGAGGAAGAGATGCCAAGCACTAAGGTGGAAATATTCCTGTGCAGTAGAGCAGCGTCCCCAAAAAGATGCAGTCACATATCATAGAGGCATCTCTCCTTTTGACGCTCTTTGGGAAAGAGCTCCTCATAGCTGCTAGCAAGCCAGGCACCAGAAATCGCCTTAGGTCAAACAATTTCAAACTAAACGAGCATTATGTCCCACACTCTGCCACCAACACATCACCTTTCTGACAGGAAATTCCAGCCGAGGCAAAGGAGTGCGACAGTGCAGCCTGACGACAAGAACCCCTGCCTGCATGCCAGTTCTCCTGCCTGCGGGACGCCTGCCCACCCTCCTCCCACCCCTCAGCACCTTGCAGCTAACACACAGCCAACTCTGGAAACTCCATTAAAGAAGGAATGCTGAAAAAACCTTGGAAATCTTTAGATAGGACATCGGCTCCCCACAGGCCACAAGGACACTTACCTTGTCTCCTGAAGAACCAGCTTTTGCTTTCCCTCGACAACTCTTCAGAAGATCTGGGTAGAAAAATTCTGGACAACGTTTGTGATCGGGCTCGAAGAGAGTGAGTGTGATTCGAACAGCTGTCGCAGCCGGTTCAGGGTCCTGGGGCTGATCTCCATCGTCCTTCCGAGACCTCTTCAAGAAGCTGCTGCTTAGTGGACCATGCAGAGTGGTGAACGAAACCCTGTGGGGTTCCGTCATGGCTACGGCCAAGCCTTACCAGTCCTCATGGCATAGTTCCCATTGCATCAGAAGAGGTATGTCCAGGCTGCACAGATACGGATTTCAGCAGCTGCTTAAGGATAAGTGAGGATGTTGGAAATGAAACAAGTCGTTGGATTTTGAAGTTTTCTTGGGAAATGACAAAGGCCCGCGCTGGTGGCGCTTGCTGCGATCGTTAAAGAGAAAGGAAGGAAGGAGTCAGTCCTCGAAGCAGAATTC
>NW_010509719.1:0-9910 GCF_000687285.1 Phaethon lepturus
CCAGTAGTGGGTCCATCTTGGAGCTGGCTGGAACTGTCCTGTTGGACATGAGGGAAGCTTCTGGCACCTTCTCACAGAAGGCAGCCCTGCAGCCCCCCCGCTACCAAAACCTTGCCATGCTGGAGCTGCCAAGTGGGTAATAGCCCTGAGTCTGGGAAGAGCACCTGGGCAGATCCAAAGCCCACACCCACACTGGAGGAACCCTCAGGAGGGGTGTGCCCACAGCTAAGTGCTGCAGGGGTAAAGGACCACTCATGGCCTTCACACCAGACTAATCTGTGTTAGCAGCTGTGTTGCTCACGGTTGCACACGTGCTGCTTGTTGGTGTGGTGGCTGTAAAGGTTCTGTTCCCTGTTGGAGTTGGTCTGTGCATGGTCGGCTGTGTCCATCTTGTGCTTATTTGCCGATGCCAGGAGGTAGTGCTTTCCGTTTGCAGGACTCTACCTTGGGCAATCTCTTGCTTGGGACTTTTCTTTCACTGCCCAGCCCTGGCACACCCTGTCCATGGAGATCCCCCAGGCTCTCCAAGCATCTGCAGGCTCTTCTCCCGGAGGATGCCCTGTGTCCCCAGGTGGGACAGCCCAGGCTTGGTTCCTCAGTGATTATTCCCTAACTAACTCCACTGTTACCATACACCAGTAGGTGAATCCAAAATGTAACCCGTGGTCTCTAAAAACTACCAACATGACCATGAGCTTTTCTCTCCCAAATCCAAAGAGAAACAGGCCCTTTTGTAGTGAAATTTTATGGCCATGCTGTTGATATCAGCTTTGGAAGGATAGCCCAATCTTGAAGAAATGCACTGGGGAGATGCCATTTTACTACAGAGTTGTGATGAGCGAGTTTGCTCTGGACCACTGTTAGACACCTTTTATACAGGTTTCAGGTGAGACACAGCATGT
Organism: Phaethon lepturus; assembly: GCF_000687285.1. NCBI lineage: Eukaryota > Metazoa > Chordata > Aves > Phaethontiformes > Phaethontidae > Phaethon > Phaethon lepturus. The sequence goes on from NW_010509719.1 coordinate 903, forward strand.
TTATTCCTCAGAAGAAGTGAGATGAATGTAAACACTTATTTAGGAATATAATAGACACAACTAACAAAACAGATAATGACGACAATAATGATAAACAAACAAAAGCCTGCAATGGGTATCCTGGGACTCACTGCTGTAGAGACATGGTGAGCTTATCACTACTGAGAAACATCCCTGAAATCACTTTCCTAATGGCATCCTTGAGCTCCTGGTTCCTCATGCTGTAGATGAGGGGGTTCAATGCTGGAGGCACCACTGAGTACAGAACAGCCATCACCAGATCCAGTGATGGGGAGGAAAAAGAGGGGGGTTTGAGGCCAGCAACCATCGCAGTGCTGATAAACAGGGAGACCACAGCCAGGTGAGGGAGGCATGTGGAAAAGGCTTTGTGCCATCCTTGCTCAGCGGGGATCCTCAGCACGGCCCTGAAGATCTGCACATAGGACAGGACAATGAAAACAAAACAAACAAATGCTAAAAAGACACCAAACACAAGAAGCCAAATTTCCCTGAGGTACTCATCTGAGCAGGAGAGCTTGAGGATCTTGGGAACTTCACAGAAGAACTGGTCCACAGCATTGCCTTGGCAGAGAGGTACTGAGAATGTAACGGCAGTGTGCAGCACAGCATGGAGGAACCCACTGCCCCAGGCAGCTACTGCCATGTGGGCACAAGCTTTGCTGCCCAGGAGGGTCCCATAGTGCAGGGGTTTGCAGATGGCAACGTAGCGGTCGTAGGACATGACTGTGAGGAGATACAATTCTGCTACAAGCAAAAAGACAAACAAAAAACCCTGTGCAGCACATCCCAAGTAGGAGATGGCCCTGGTGTCCCAGAGGGAATTGGCCATGGATTGGGGGACAGTGGTGGAGATGAAGCCCAGATCGATTATGGAGAGGTTGAGGAGGAAGAAGTACATGGGGGTGTGGAGGCGGTGGTCGCAGGCTATGGCGGTGATGACGAGGCCGTTGCCCAGGAGGGCAGTCAGGTAGATGCCCAGGAAGAGCCAGAAGTGCAAGAGCTGCAGCTCCCGTGTGTCTGCGAATGCCAGGAGGAGGAACTGGGTGATGGAGCTGCTGTTGGACATTTGGTCCTTCTGGGAATGGGGGCCTGTTCAAGGAGGAAATGTCAGTGACACATTAGGAGGCATTTATCTGAGAAAATTCCATGCCTTTTCTCATAGAAATCCCCCTCTCTGAGCTGAATGAGGAACGAGTCTGCTCATTCTCCATCACTACCAACAGAATGACATTGTGCCTCATGGAGCTTGGGCACCTAGTTCCCATGAAGAGACCTCCAGGGCAGGACCCCTGGAGTCAGTGTCAAAACAGAAGTTGAGCCACACATCCACTCCAATGCCTTGCTCTAGAGCAAGAACAGCACAATGATCTAAAAATGAAAGAAGAAACAAAAGACAGCATGCAGGGAAGCCTTCTCGTCACCCTGCTGTGCTCACCACCCCCCAGGCAGCGACACTGCAGGGCAGTTGCTTTGATATCCTGTTTGTTGTGTATCACATTGCAAGACACATGCAACTCTCCTCTTCTGGGGTCCAGCTGCTGAGACCGTGCTAGGTGGGAGAGGAGACAAGAAGGTTGCTTGGGGAAAGGCATCTGCACAGCAGGGGATGGCAGGGAGGTGCCAAAGCCCCCTCCCATGGTGTTTCTGGCAGCAGATGCTCCTCACTCTCTGCTGCCTGAGCTGTCAGTGCTGGGAGCCATTTCACTGTTCCCACATCTCCTCCCTGTCAGACCCCATCACAGACCTCGTCCCACCTGCTGTACATTCAGCTCTGCCCTGCAGACCCCTCCTGGCAACTGGGCACTGTCCGGGGCATCTCTGCCTGTGCAGGGGCTAAGTAGGTGCTCAGGCAAGTCCTGAGAAGAACTGGGGTCTCAATGTCTTTTCTAGAATGGAGAAATAAATTCCCATCTCAAACTGCCTACTCAGACAACCAATAAGAGAAAACTCAAGGCAGTTTTCCTTTGAAGGTTAAAAGTTGCCTTGACACCCTTCTTCAAAAGGACCCTCTGAAAATGTCCATGAGGTGAGCAGCTCTGACCCACGCAGCACCCTCTCAACAGCAGAAAAACCCTGCCCAACCTGCGGTTGCTCCTCCACACACAGCTTCTCGCCAGAGAGCTGCGGGGACCTCCCTGGGCGGGCTGAGTGCTGATCCTGGCAGGCAGCAGAGTCCCTGCCACAGCAGACGGCACCCTGGGGTGCAGGGACCCAGGGCACCGGGACCCTTCTCAGGAGGAACAGACCAGGGCACCCCTGGCTGCACACCCAGCATCACACCCCATAGCAGTCCAGTATTGTCATGCCCGGTCCCTCTGACGGTGCAGCGGGGAAGCCCTGCTCTGGAGCACATGCTTCTCCTCCACACAAAGGGAGTGTGAGTCCTCCTGGAAGATGCCATAAGCTGTGGGCTATGCTAGATGTACAAGACCCCTTCCAGGAACCGCAGCTTCGTTTCCTGCACTTAGAGACTTACCATGTCAAGCACTGCAAAGTTTTCTCCCCCAGTGAATTCTCAGCATCCTCGCACCCCAGGCTGCCTTTAAGCTCTGTCTGCCTCGCTCCTCTCCCCTCGCTGCCTGCAGGCAGTGCCCTCAGCCCTGCTGTGCTTTGCACAGGAGCTGCGCCTGGCCAGAGCTGTCTCTCTGCAGTGCTCCCTGTTTGCCACCAGCTCCCTCGTCCCCAGAGCCCGGCCCAGCTCCACAGCAGAGGAGCAGCCCAAGGCAGCTCTGCCCCCCACTGCACTCTTCATTCCCTCCAGGTGTCCCTGGGGCTCCAGGGGAACCCGCCCTGAAACAGGCTGAAGCAATCCCTGATGTTCCATCCCTCAGCTGGGGAGAGACACTTTCTTGCAGCAGTGCCGTTTCTCTTACCAGAGTCAGATTTAAGTCCTAAAATCACCTTTTCATGTCGCATCATTAGACTCGACACCCCAATAAGTAACAGGCAGGGAATCTCCTATACCCATGCTGTGGGAAGGGATTCAACTGGGTCAAGTCAGGCATTTCATCCTCGGTTTGCACTCCTGGGGCTAGAATCACAGAATCCTAGAATCATTAAAGTTGGAAAAGACCTCTAAGATCATCAAGTCCAGCTGTCAACGCAAAACCACCATGTCCACTAAACTGTATCCTGAAGTGCCACACCTACACTTTTTTTTAACATCTCCAGCGATGGTGACTCCACCACAGAGATACTCTTTGGCTCTCTTTTTGTTGGTAATATATTTGTAAAAACATTTTTTGCTGTCTCTTATGACCGTGGACAGGTTGAGTTCTGGCTGGTCTTTTGCCTTTCTCGTTTTCTCTCTGCATGACCTGACAAGATCCCTCTGCTCTTCTTGAGTTGCCTGCCCCTTCTTCCAAACATGGTAAACTCTCCTTTTTCTTTTTTTCCTGAGTCCCAGCTAAAGCTCCCTGTTCAGCCAGGCCAATGTTCTTCCCTGCCGGCTCGTCTTACAGCACATGGGGGCCGCCTGCTCCTGTGCCTTTCAGACTTCCTTCCTGAAGAATGTCCAGCCTTCCTGGACCCCTTTGCCCTTTAAGACTGTCTCCCAGGGGATCCAGCTTCCTGATCAAATGGAATCACGTACCACAGGGAGAGCTACGTTTCTCTGTGGAGTAACAGGGCACGGACTCTGGCAGGGATTCGGGCCAAAGCCCTTTATTGCTACAAGCGTCCGCTTTTTATGCAGTTACAGCTCTTTCACGCGCCACAAAATACGTCCTGGTTGGTTACCACACACAGTCCACGCGCTTCTCCACAGTCAGGATTCGCTGCCTGCAGGTGTCCATGCGCTCCTTTGCTCCCTCTTAGTTGTTTACCACAGCTCCTTCTCCTCAAGGCCGAGCCCTTGCAGGGTGATCCCAACATTTCTCTCTGTCTTTTCCATCAGCTATGGGATGGTGTTCTTATGAACATCCCCACACTGCCTAATCAAATTCAGGGCAGTTACTCATTTTAATGGTCAAGTACAGGTCTGTAGTGTTATGTGACATGCCAAGGCTTTCACATCCCCATACATGCAGTTGGTAGGGACAGCACTGGTCCTAGACTGGAAGGCCATCCCCATTCAGAGCGAGTGTGACAGACACCCCAGAGAGCATTGCAGACCGGTTTGAAGCCTTCGTGCAGGTGAATGACTGCCACCACGGCAGTAAGGCAAGGTCTGTCCCTTCTCTATCCAGTAGATGTGGGCAGTCCAGGAATAGGAACACACCATAGCATCGTAGAATCATAGAATCATACAATCAGAGAATTGTGTTGGAAGGGACCTTTAAAGGTCATCTAGTCCAACTCCCCTGTAATGCGCAGGGACATCTTCTACTACATCAGGTTGCTCAGAGCCCCATCCAACCTGACCTTGAACGTTTCCAGGGATACGTCCCTACCACCTCTCTCAGCAACCTGGGCCAGGGTTTCACCACCCTCATTGTGAAAAATGTCTTCCTTAGATCAAGTCTAAATGTACCTACTTTTAGGTTAAAACCATTGCCCCTTGTCCGTTACAACAGGCCCTGCTAAAGACCCTATCCCTATCTTTCTTAGAAGCCCCCTTTAAGTACTGAAAGGCTGCAGTAAGGTCTCCCTGGAGCCTTCTCTTCTCCAGGTTGAACAACCCCAACTCTCTCAGCCTGTCCTCACAGCACAGCTGTTCCATCCCTCTGATCATTTTGGTCTCCCTCCTCTGGACCCTCTCCAACAGGTCCATGTCTTTCCTGTGCTGAGGGCTCCAGAGCTGGACGCAGTACTCCAGCTGGGGTCCTGTCAGAGGGGAGCAGAGGGGCAGAGGCACCTCCCTCGACCTGCTGGCCATGCTGCTTTGGGTGCAGCCCAAGACACAGTTGGCCTTCTGGGCTGCAAGCACACATTGCCGGCTCATGTCCAGCTTTTTGTCTACCAGCACCCCCAAGCCCTTCTCGGCTGCTCTCCATCCCTTCAGACGCAGTACTCCAGCTGGGGTCCTGTCAGAGGGGAGCAGAGGGGCAGAGGCACCTCCCTCGACCTGCTGGCCATGCTGCTTTGGGTGCAGCCCAAGACACAGTTGGCCTTCTGGGCTGCAAGCACACATTGCCGGCTCATGTCCAGCTTTTTGTCTACCAGCACCCCCAAGCCCTTCTCGGCTGCTCTCCATCCCTTCATCCCCCAGCCTGTATTGATACTGGGGGTTGCCCCAACTCAGGGGCAGGACCCTGCACTTGGCCTTGTTGGACATCATGAGGTTCACATGGGCCCATTCCTGGAGCTTGTCCATCTCCCTCTGGATGGCATCCTGTCCCTCTGGCATGTCAACCACACCTCTCAGCTTGGTGTCATTTGCAAACTTGCTGAGGGTGCACTTGATCCTACTCTCTATGTCATTGATGAAGATATTAAAGAGTACTGGTCCCAGTATGGACCCTTGAGGGACACCACTCGTCTCTGACCTCTATCTGGGCTCATTGACCACTATCCTCTGGGTGTGAACATCCAGCCTATTCCTCATCCACCCAACAGTCCAGCCATCAAATCCACATCTCTCTCCAATGTAGAGGGAAGGATGTTGTGGGGGACTGTGTCAAAGGCCTTACAGAAGTCCTCATAGATGACATCAGCAGCTCTTCCCTTGTCCACTGATGTAGTCACTCCATCACAGAAGGCCACTAGGTTGGTCAGGCAGGACTTGCCCTTGGTGAAGCCATGCTGGCTGGTGCAAAACACCTCCGTGCCCTCCATGTGGGGCCTTAGCATAGCTTCTAGGAGGATCTGCTCCATGATCTTCCCAGGCACGCAGCTGAGGCTGACGGGTCGCTAGTTCCCAGGGTCCTCCTTCCTACCCTTTTTAAAATGGGTGCAATGTTTCCCTTTTTCCAGTCTCCAGGGACTTCACCTGAGTGCCAGGACTTTTCAACTATCATGGAGAGTGGCTTTTCTACTACCAGCCAGTTCGCTCGGGACTCTGGGATGCATCTCATCAGGTCCCATCAACTTGTGCATGTTCAGGTTCCTCAGGTGGTCTCAAACCTGAACTTCTCTTACAGTGGGATGGACTTTGCTGCTCCAGTCCCTGTCTTGCAGGCCGTCCCCTCAAGAGAGGTGGGAATAGAGATTGTCAGTGAAGACTGAGGCAAGGAAGTTGTTGAGTACTTCAGCTCATCCGTTTTTACCAGTTACATCACACTGGAGTCTCCACTCACGTGGTTACAGTCTCAGACTGCTGGTATTTCTCATCCCCATTCTATTTGTCACCCCCTTGATGATGCAGTCATGGAAAGAACAACAGTTTTCACTGTGTGCCTGTCAACAGCACCTTGTTGTTCCTGGAGATCAGCTTCACCTCTGCCAAAGCCCATAGGGCCAGCAGAGACACCACTGACTGCAAACCCGTTTCTTGCCAGGGCTGCACTTCTCAGCCCTGTTCCTCTCTGTCCCTGCAGACAGCAGCGTTTGCTCACTCTCTTGGCATAAAATGACACCTTTGTGTTTCCATTTGCGGTACCCTCCAGCGTGTCTGTGCTCTGAAGCAAAGCTTTTGCACGCACATGGAATCTTGGGTGCCTGGTTCCAGGTTACCCAAGGCAAGTTAGAGCTTGGCCTGGAGCCACACCTGAGCCACGACCAAGTGTGTGCTGATGTCCTCAGGCAGGGGCACAGCCAAGAGGAGCCAGAACCTGTGCTTTTAGACGTCAAAGGCGCAGTGGGACAATTCACACAACTTGGGGTCCTGCAATGGGTGGATACAGCCTTTTCAGGAGAGACAGGCTGGAAAGATCAGGAGTGGGGTTATCTCAAAGCAAAGAAACTGCTTGAATGTATGTAGCTCCTCTATGGGGAAGGTAAAAAATTGAGTGAGCCCTTGTGGGTAAGGATCAGAGGAGGGACCAGTAAGAGTGACATCGTGGTGAGAGATAAGGAACCTGCAGTCAGAGTGAGGAAGCGGGCACAGTGTTCTCCAAGCATCCCAAGGGAGTCCCTGTATGCAAAAACCTGGGTCTTGCTGGGGACTTGTAATGACCCTGGCATTTTCTGGAAAGGGAACACAGCAGCATGCAAACAGTCCTGGTGGTTTCTGGGACAACTTCTTAGCACAGCTGCCAGATGGCCCAAAAAGGGTAATGCAAACCTGGATCTAATAGTTGCAAGCAAGGCAGAGCTTGCAAGCATGGATTTAGAGGGGCAGCAGAGCTCAGTACAGCTGGGCTTCAAGGACAGCATCCTCTAAGCTCAGCAATGGGCTATGTCAAAACTCAGTTGAAACTTCAAAGGGAATTTAAAGGCACCATAATGAGCTGTTGCTACTTCAGGAACAGATAAAGAAGAAAAAAAGATAATGCATGGCCACTACTGAATTTATTATAAGAGTAGGTGTAGATACATCTGAGATACTCTATGTCCTCTTTGCCTCACCCTTCACCTGCAAGGTCTCCCAGTCCTTTGTGCCTTGAGGCAGGACTCTGGAGGAGAAAGCCAACAGTGGACAGAAATTGAATTGGGGCTACTTGAGCAAACTCCATCCTTACCAGGCCACAGGAAAGATGTCTTCACAGGAAGGGTTGTCAAGCATTGGAACAGGCTTCCCAGGGAAGTGGTTGAGTCATCATTCCTGGAGGGATTTAAAAGACATGTAGACGTGGTACCTGGGGACATGGTTTAGTGGTCCATTTGGCGGTGTTAGGTTAACAGTTGGACTCCATGATCTTAAAGGTCCTTACCAACCTAAATGATTCTATGGTTCTATTCTATGATTCTAAAGGCTGCTTACTTCACTTTGGATGAGAATCATCTCCCAGAGTGTGTCCTCTTGGATTGCATGATTGCATTTCTGCGTCTCTAACGGAGAAAGTGACTGGACGAACCCAGGACTGATCATGCCTGTCCATCCTCATTGTTTCCTATGACATAAGGATTGCATCTGGGTGTGACAGGAGAACCATGTCATCTACCAGGACCCCAGCAAGGCTTTCAGCACCATCCCCCACATTATTGTCTCTTCCAAGAACAAACAGGCTGGAGGGATGGGCCAACAGGAACCTCATGATATCAAAGAGGGACCAATCCAAAGTCCTGCCTTGCAGCGACTCTGGGATGTATGAGCAGGAGCACAACCAGCAGAAGTTGTTACTCCCCTTTGCATAGAATGAGTTTGGCCAAAGGTGTTGCCACTCACAGCTGTGGTGTCTCAAAGCACTGACCCACATGTGGAGACTTTGATAAATAGACCCATCAGTGTAAATCATTCAGTGTGGGTGACTTAGTCCAGCCCTGTCATTAGCTTTCCGGTCCATGTCCATGACCTATGAAAAATTTAATGAGAATTTATAGACTAACCTCAAAGTTCTCAAAATGAAGCCTTCTTCCACACAGAGATCTTCTCTGTATATGTTTCTACTTTTGCCTAACATCTTCAGTCAGGGTTTGGTTCAGTTGCCCACACAGAGGAAGCCACTGCCTCCAAGATACCCTGGAGCTGAAGCTCCCCAGGGGGGACTAGGAAATGTGACCCAGGACCTACAGGAGCCTTTCTGGGGCAGGAGCTCGTCACCAGATGCATTAAAGCATCTTGATTGAAACACTGATCTCACTCCCTTGACTAGAAAGGGAAGTCTGGGCAATCGCACCCAAAATGTCCAATGCTGGAGGAGATCACTCTCATCCCTGCCTTCACCTACAATGGAGTCACATGTACTCTACCCTGCAGCAAATGAAAAATGAGTGGCCTAGATGCTGCAGAGTGTGCTTTGAAGATGATCCTGTAACCCTCTTTTTTATGTTGGCATCAGTACAGATTTGACTAATCAAAATAGAGCATTTAAGTCACTTTGTCTCTCTGCTTCCCTCTGTGCATTGAGGGACTTCATGACTTCAGCATGCCACTAATTGTGTGCAAAGAGCAAATATGGGCAAACAGAGTCCCGGGCAAGGAGTGCTTTGCGGCTCTTGGGATAAGTGCTTGACTCAAAAATTGTCTTTTTTATTATACTATTTTTTATATATTATTATATATTTAT
>NW_010509720.1:0-6792 GCF_000687285.1 Phaethon lepturus
CCTCGGGTCCGCCTTAGGAGGGAGGGCTGCCGTGAGCCTGCTCGCGGTGTCGTTTCCTAGGTGTGCAAGCTTGCAAGTCTTTCTTTTCCTCTCTGAGGAGACTAACTTGTAAAAGGCTTTTAAATGCGAGCAAAGAACTTTCCAATTTTTTAAAATAAAAAAAACCCCAAACAACCGAAAAACCCCACCAAAAATCACCAGTTTTGGTGGGGACTCTCCCTGAAGAGAGTAACGGGATGAAAAGCAGAACAGTAACATCTGCGTCCCCCCCTCGCACTCTGGGGTGTAAATGCGTTTATGCTGGCTGTACGGACTCCACTGTTCTCTGCTGGTAACACCCCGCTTTGCTCGGTGATGCAAAACAAGATGTACTGAGGTAAACTGCCTTACCCCTCATGCAGCCAGGCTCAGGTCTCCCTGGCCTCCCCAGCAGCGACGTAATGAGAGCTATAAAACGATTTTTAACTAGTGGGAATTGTTCTGTTACTAATTTTTGAGTTTGTTTCCAGCCTGTGCGAGGCCCAGAAGCGTAAGGCCGTGATCTTTTATGCAGTGATCCCTGATATTTGGTGGCTGGGGAGCAGAGATACAAGCGATACTACAGGCTGCTTCCCTCCCCTCTCCCTGCTTAACTTTCTGCTTGCCATGTTGCTGTGAGCGCAGTGAAGACCTTGCGGGCAGGGTCCTGGCTGTGGATCCTGGTTTGGAGAACGTTTGCTTTCGTGGACGCAGCTGTAGCGGCAATCCGCGCAGATCGATTCGGGCAAAATAAGTGCAGTGGTCGTGAAGACTTCTCCATGAATCCCCTCGGCTTGGAGTCCATGGGACTGAAAAGCAGGCAACAGTTACAATCACTGAAGCAAACAGCTCTGGTGTGTAATAAGGCGCCTGTACAAAACACTGCTGGCAGTTACTGTTTTTTACATGTGGAATGGCTACATTAAACCTGTTGGTCTAATTATTGATGCCACTGGCTTAGGAATTGATTTGGAAGTGCTGTTGTGTAATATGTGTTAGAATTTATCCCCTAATTTTTTGGATAGTACACCATTATTAGAATGCAGAAGGATAAGAATTAAACATATATAGTAAATAAACAGCAGAAGAGAATAGGCAGGCCTTATTAAATCAAGCAGATTTATAAATGACTGTAGAGAGTTAGGATTACCCTAGAGAGTACAGAGAGCTCTGTTTTGGTTCGTCAGACGTGTTGCTAGAGGACCACTAAATGAAAGACAAAACTTGGATTTTACCTATTTTTATTACTTTGTCCGGTTCTTAGTTTTAGTTCTTAATTTGACTTTTTGTTTGGTGTGTGCACAGGTAAGTTAGTTAACAATGAATTGCAGCTATAACATGTCTATTTACTATTACATTAGTATGAAAATACCTATTTATTGCTATATAATTAGAACAATTCAATACTTAACCATGGGAGAGTGCACATACTAGGACTCCAAAAATGCCATTGTTGTATTGCATTTGTGAGGATCTGTTTTGCTAGGGTTGCTCCACTGCATATACCTTTACTATTTACAGGAGACAGACATTAAAAATTAAGGGCAGAACATGCTAATTCCAGGCTGTTCTCTTTTTTTCCAAGTATACTTTGGTGCAACTGTATTGGATTCACTAGGGTGACTTCCCTGTTATTCCTGACTTTCACTGGAGGAGAAATACCTTTCTTTAATTTAGCATTCTTTGGTTTTTGTTACATATTTTAAACCAGTCTATAGTTTGTTAGACTCTTCTTTCTTCAGCATTCAGTGGTTTAGTATTCATTCAGCATAGCAAGAATGGAAAGGACAGACCTGATCAAGAGGTTAACAACTTTATAATAACATCCTTTCATTTACTCTCTATAACATAATATTCATACCTCCTTTTTCAGGGTATAGGCATATCTGGCAAGGAGGTTGCAATGAAACTTCCTGTTCACTTTATTGCAAAGCTTCTGCATCGAACTAAAGACTCCTGTTAATGAGATCAAAATACATACGTATATATTTTTTACATACAATTTTTTTTGTATATGAAAACATCTGACCATGCAAAATACTTAATAATTGGTTGCAAAACAATTCATGTGTTTGCACCTTGCTGAGTTGCATAGGTTTATTTTTAATTAGTGCTGATTTGAATTAAAATGTCCCCCGCAATACAAAATGAGGATTTTGTTGCCAGTTAATGAAAAAAAACAATCATGCCTGATTTTGCACATGCACTGCATGCAGAAAATCTACTAAATCTGTGCATGTTGTGGTTGTAGGATGAGGACCTGGAATTGGTTTTAAAAATTGCATTCAGCCTGATATCTTCTGTGCCAAAGTTTAGTGGCAGTTGCTGAACTTACAAAACTGAGGCTTCTTTTTGCAATGGGGAAGATTACTGTACCTTAATTTTAAATGCAGTAGGATTCAACTTAGGGTCTAGTCTTGTAAGTTTTGGGGCGTATTCTGCCAAACAAGTCTGTGCTGAGTATTACATTACTCACAGAGCAATATAAGACGCTCCCTACCCTTGGGGCTCAGCAAGGTGCTTTTACAACATTCCCGGTTTCTTCTGGCTTGGGAACTCAGGATGAGCTTGGCCCCGAGAGTACAAATACTCAGCTTGACAGTGAGTCACACGCTCCTAAACTGCCAATTCATCAGTCAAATATTTATCAATGTCTTTGCTATGGAGAGATAAAATCTGATATGCTGGGAGAAAAGGAAAAAAGTGGCAAGGTATGCAGTTTTATTTGTCATTGCTGAGATTAGGGAAGAAAATAATCTAGTATTCATGATCACCCTGTGATATGAAAATAAATTAATTTACACAGTTTTCCTTAAGAGTTAATGTAACTTCTGTCCTTTAACTTAGAAAAGGAGTTCGAAATTCACACCCTGTGCCCTGACATTTCTTTCAGGAACAGATGGACAAAGTAAACTTGGAGAGAATAGATTCAAAGCCACGTTTTTGCCCTTCCCATCAGTCTTGCAGGGATCCGTAGGGTCCTGGCTAAGCTGAGTGGTGGTAGGGCTGGCGTGGTAAGATCACCCCTGAGCTCCTCTGCCACAGCATTTTGGGATGGGGGGTCAGAAATTCCCCTGGTGACAAACAAAAACATAGGCAGATGGAGAGGGAGGAGGAATGCGTCTGAATTGCTGCTGAATACCTGTGCTTTCGCTGGCCAAGAAACGGGTTTCAGCAACAGCTGGTGACGCTGCCACGCCATGACAAGAAAACCAGGTTGTACCTATCTATCCCCGCTCACCTTTTCATAGGTACATGCGTGAGATTTCAGGCTAGGTGTGAAAGCCTCTGTCAGGCGAGGGATTTGCTGCCGTTTCAAGCGGCGGATCTCCGGCAGAGGTGTATTTCCATGGTCCAGGCTGGACCCTGGATTTAGCACCTCTCTCTCCCAGAGCCGGAGGTGGGAGAGGTGGCATGTCTGCAGCCCACTGCACCGGGCAGGTACAGCCTTTAGAAATGGTGCTGTTGCTCCTGGTGATTAATACCAATGGGAAAAAGTGTGAGGATTTTCTGCAAATAGGTGTGTCGGGATCCCTGCTTGCTCTAAAGGCGCTTGGCTTCAGGGGTCTTAAGATTTCACCAGTGACTCTTAAAATTTTGCACATTTCTAGTGGTATTTAGAGCCCTGTTGTGCAAGATGCAGACATCTTTAGAGGTTTTTGGTCATTGTACCTTAGTGTATGTACATACTTGACACATGGGACTAGTTTGAGGAGGCCATGATGTGCCAAAACTGATCCCAATAAGAGCAGAGATGTATGAAGAGAACACAGTTATGAAACTTTCAGTAATTCCTGACACTGTCATTCACCTTCTTGGGGGGGGCGTGGGAGGGGAAGCTGGTTTATAGTATTTTAATTGCTGGTCATGTTCTTACGGATATTGTGATTTGCCACCTTTTGCCAGCGTATGCCTGTGTGTTCTCAGGGGCACACGCACCCAACAGGCAGGCAGTAGCAGATGGGTGGTGGTTTAGTCCCGTGGTGTGTGCAGGCTGTGTGCTGGGAATGGAGATTCCAGGTCAGGTTTTTCTTCTGACTTGTCTACCCTGGGCATACCAGGTAATCCCTTGATGAATCTATTGCTTGTTCAAACAAGTTTGAGGGGTGGGGGGGGAGAAAAAGAAGTGTTATTGTTTTGCTCTCGTTGTTGAATTATGGGAGTTGCTTGATACTTTGGATCTGCAAAAAGACCTTTTTTAAAGCTTCCTTTACTTTTTAGAGGGAAAAAAAATGCTTCGGATTTTTAAAAGGCTAAATGACTTGTGGAGCAATCAGAAAATTTAACAAGGATTTTTCTAGTTTGGTTGAGATCGGATCTTTGGGCCAATAGTGTCCCATTTATGGTTCCACAGCTTTGAGGAGCAGTGAAGCTGCTGGAAGGCTCTGCAAAGCTGCTGGATGTGCTTGTGCGTGTCTGCTTCGCCCTGCTTCTCTAGGCATTAATCACCCCCCGGATAACACAGCAGTGTCTTGATGTGTACTAACAAAGGCAGAAACCAGAGCAGCCTCTGCGTTTCAGGCATTTTTGCTGGGGGTGTGCAGGTCTTCGGCAGCAGGAGGCAAATGAGAAGGCAGAAGGTAGCTGGCTTTCTTCCTCGCCCCTCGGGTTCTGCAGTAATGACAACTCAGTTGGGCCTGTAAGGGTGTAAGCTGAGTGTTTACAGAGGATATATCATTTATTCAAAAAGTTTCACTTAGGAAATCTTTCGACTGCTTGAATAGGTCAGTGGCAGCAGTAGTCAGCCCTGCTATGTTCCAGGGACGTGGGCACAGCTGGGTTTGCTGGTCTGTCTCAACTCCCATAACTCATTGTATGGCCTTGAGACCGTTTCTCGGTCCCGTTTACGAAAAGCGGGGATAGTTATTTGTTGTTTCTGTAGAGCTGGGGGTCTTGTGAGTATCACTGATACCACTTAACAGTTAAATGCAATCCTAGTTCAGAACTTGAGGATTCACCACTAAAGTAATGGCTGAGTTTAGCTCAGGTGGGGTATATTGCAGTAGGGGAATGTTGTCTGAGCTACCATCCTGCCCAAAGCCCGGTGGCAGCAGGGGTTGGGCTGTCCTCTCATTCCTCTGGGAAAGCAAGAGTGCAGTATAGCAGGAGGGCAATGTATTCTGCCTTGACAAGCAGCAGGCAAGGTGGCTCCTGTACAGAATGACGACAATGTGAAGATGCTGTGCCTCTCCTAGGGCACAGCAGTAGAGAGATACAGGGCTACATTTTAAGATCCCAAATAAAAGTGATTCTTCTGTGTTTTGAAGTATTCTCATAATATTAAAACAAAGACGCTTACCCCCCTTTGTTTTCCTTTGTTCCTGGAATAGTTAATGACTATTAAAACTAAGTAATTTTAATAAAGAACTCAGTTTAATAGTATATTTTTGAAATTCATTGAGTTGCTTTCAAAATAAGTGTCACAGTCTAAAATTTTGAGTTGTAGGAACAAATAGGTAGTTAAGGTCTGAAGAAGTCCAGGCTGTGTCACTCAGCGTTATGTGGTGTTTACAAAACAAAAGCTGTACAGCAAATACTCAGATTCTTGCAAATTTGTCTATTAGTAGAAGCCCCTGCACTGTTGTGTTACAAATCCTGCTAAAAGACCAAGCTCCAGTTCTTTCCCTTTTTGCCAGAATGGTAGAAAACAGACACTATATGCACAGGGGTGCAGTAAAACAAATGAAGACCCTGTCCGTATTTTCACTGTGTGGTGTGCCTACAGTGTTTGGTGCAGCAGGATCCTATTCACATGTTTGAGCTTTAGATGCAGCCAGAATTAAAATCAAATCAAATTGTCATCATAGCAGCAGTAGTTGTAACGATGACCAAACATTACTTAACTCATTCAGTTTCATTTCAAACAAAATCAGATGAAGCAAGAAAGATGTTGACAAAATACTACCTATAGTAGTCCACTTAATCTGTGTCCTCTGAGGATTGTTGAGGTCCTACATCTTTCTGAGGGACGTAAATGTATTTCTCTACAGGTTCTAGGTTACATGGCTGTACTTTGAAAATCCGCTTTCGTTCTTGTCTCCACATTATGATGCTATGTAGCATGTTCAGGGGTTAGGGTTTGCCTCAGTTTTTTTAGTCCAGTTTTTTTTTTTTTTTTTCCTTTATGCCATTGTGTTGGATATGGTTTTCCTTTGGCTGGCTGTTCCCTTGTGCCGCAAGGTTGGACGTCTGCTTACTCTGCATTGAGGTTTCTGCTTTGATCTACTCACTCCCAGTAAAGGCCTGTTGGCTTCAATAGGAGGAATATTACACTGAAGGCCTTTGAAACTGCTTATGAAATACTCTTCTGTCACATGGGTGAAGGGTATTGAAGATGTGTCCATGTGAGACTGTGCTAGTGCCGTCTGATGCATCAACCAATATGTGTTCAGGTATTGTCTTGCTAAATGTTTTTATTTTTTTCATTCAGAGATTGATTTATGCCCTACTTGAGTATATTTGTACAGCTAAATCCTCTTCAGATTGAAGTCTTTGTGTCCTGTTGACTTGGTGGAGCTATGCCGTCAAACATCAGCCCCTGTACTGGCATCTGCTGTCTCTGAGTATGCCCCGTAACCCAGTGTAGCTCAGTTTGACCCAGATTTGAAAGCCATTGGCTTGCCCAGTGTCATGAGCTACCTTTAACAGGCCACTGCCTTTACACCTGTTATCCTGGTATTGATCTCAGTATTTTGACTAGCAAAACAGCTGTTTAACAAACAAAACTGACATCCTAGGTGTTAAAAGCAGCATTGATCAAGTACTGCACTCTTT
>NW_010509720.1:6823-17508 GCF_000687285.1 Phaethon lepturus
TTCCATTGCTCCAGCTTCTGCCATTATTTTGGTTATGTCTTTATCTACTAGATTGGAGAGCCTTAAATGCTTGCTGCGTTCTTCTTGTGAAGGTTCCTGTGAACTGTAAACAAGTAACTTGTAGATCTTTATTTGAAGATCTAAATAGACTGCACTTAATCCTCCCACTTCAAGGCATCTGCTCCTGCATTTGAAACAGTTTGGTGCATCTATATTAAACCATCTTCAGTTTTCCAACTTCTTTTATTATTTGGACAATAATTCTGGATGTGGTATTCTACCTTCATTGGCATGAATGCAAAATATTTGTACTTCTACTTTTTCTATCTTTTAAATTGTTTCAGTAGTTTGATTTATTTGAAAATAGCTTTTCTTCACAATTTCTTAGTGTGTTAACTATGACAGCCATCGTTTTGACTTCCTTTCAGTGTGAAGTAATGCCTTTGAGGTCAGTGAAGTTACACTGAAGCCAGTGGAGATAGACTGATGTATTACAGTAAAAGTCTGGTCCCCATTTATAGTTCTTTTGGCTTTAATGGATATCCGGCATTTATAGCTGTCGGGAGATGATTGAAAAAGAGATTGAAGAAAAAATACTCTTTTGATGTTCTAAAAAGAGAAAATGGCTTGGAAGGTTCCTCTCTCTTGTTATGTTTCATTCATGAGAATAATTGTGGGTATAATTAAATGTAAAATTTAGATGCAGTCAGATACTTCTAGATCCAAACACAATAGCGATGCCTAAGGAGAAGGAATGATTTAGAAAAGGAAGCTGACAGGAAGATTTGGCACAAAATCAGACCCATATGTTATTTTTCACAATTGTTTTCTTTAAGCTGTTTCCAAGATATACAGGGGTGCATAGTAGGGTTTGTGCAGCCAAAGGGTCACAGTGCAAGCCAGGAGTGGTGTGTGCATGGATAGCTTGTTTTAAGTCACTCAGTGATTCTCCTGTCTCTGTGTGTTTGAGGGTCTACTCCCTAGTATTGAGGGAAACTGGTGAAAAGTTGCTCAAACTTCTTCCACTTGTTCAAGAAGAGCTGATAGGAGAATGGCAGGCTGCTGAAGCACTAATTGCACACACTGCAGAAGAGCTCTTAAAAATATATCTTTGAACATTGCTCACCACTGCAGTGACTTTCCCACGGACAGCTCTGCCAAGTTTTTTACATTGTCACAGTTCTTTTGGAGAAGGATGATCAGAGTCTGTTGAAGTCAGTGGAAAGATTTCCATATGACTTGCTGGCTCTGAGTGTGACAGGTTTGCACCGATAGTCTTTTTGATGTTAGTGTTGTACGGAAGATTTGGGCCTTCAGTGATCTGTAATGGAAAAGGTTACCTACTGTGAGTGCAGGAGTTAGAAAACTAGGCAAGACTTGGAAGCATCTTAGTTTCTTACTGTCTCTTAGTAGTGGTTTATTTTAGTTTCACTGGCAAGTGCTTCGGTTTGGGAGCCGCCTGGGCTTGCTTGGGAGCTCTGATTCCATCAGCAAGGAATGGTTCCTTGCTTGAAGCACCTCACCCACGTTCAGCTAGCAGTGGCTCCTTTGATGGCTGAATCCCAAATGCTGGAAAAGCAACCTCCTGGTGGTATGGATGCAGTAGATCATGTGCAAGTCAACAGTAACGACCCTGTTATCTATCTTGGCATTTCCCTCCACTAGCATTTTTGGTTCTGGAGATTTACTTGGAATCCTCAAAATCCCACTTTATTTTTTTGTTAGAAAGCATGTCCTCTAACTCCAGCCCATACATCTGTGTTTGTAGTAGCTTCTGCATCTGGCGATACCTTTTTAAGATACTGCACCAGCTTCATGCATTTCCGCTGA
This sequence comes from Phaethon lepturus, assembly GCF_000687285.1. Lineage (NCBI taxonomy): Eukaryota > Metazoa > Chordata > Aves > Phaethontiformes > Phaethontidae > Phaethon > Phaethon lepturus. Next base: position 8,654 of record NW_010509720.1, read on the forward strand.
TAAAGGTCTCTTCCTACACTTGTATGGACCTGTGTGCTCATGTGCTTGTGTAGCAGAGGATCCTGCTTTCCTTTTATGCTCTGACATTTGACGGCTGGTGTGATAACTTGTATGATAACATCACACAAAGGCTATGTTCTAATGTATTGACTTTAACAAAGATCGTGAAAAATCTATTCTTGCTGTAATACTGCCAAGGTTTTGTCTATCAAAGCTACAAATACCTGGAATTACATGCCTTTCCTCTTCATGGCATGCCGGTTTCCACCTTCTGCTCGATCCTGTGGTGAAGTTAGCCCATGCCAGCTGTTATATTAGTGGTGTATAATTTATAAATTTATAAATTTATAACCACTGAATTATAAAATGGTTCTGCCACTGTGGAACTTGCATTAAAACTTCACAGTTCAATTCTGCAGGAGGGACAGATTGTGTGTGTCTCTGTGAAGCTAAATGAGGTGGGCTCTTCCATGTAACTTTCCTTAGCTGTTCCAAATTTGTGTTTCTCATGTCGCTTCGAAATGTGCAATTACTGTGTACTTACTTCATCTTCTTCTCCCCCCAACAGTCAGAATGGGACCTGTACGGTGTCCAGACGCCAGAACACCATCCAGGAGCTTTTGCAAAACTGTTCGGATTGCCTGATGCGAGCTGAGCTCATAGTACAACCCGTGAGTGCTTTTTGTTGTTCTTATCAAAAGTGATTATGAATATTACAGGGAATGAATGCTGTGTTGCTATCTGGACTCACAGGCTCTGCTTAATCTCCTTTCTCCCCTTTCAGCTGTTTGTGTGGGGCAACTGGGAGTGGAGTAGCACACTGCCTTCCTAGGTCTCCCTCTTCCATCTGCAGTCAGTGTTCAGTAAAACTGATTTCTGATTAAGAAAGGGGGGACTTCTTGTATTTTAAAAAACCCCACCCTTCAAACAGAATCTATTGCATCTTGTTTTTCAGTTTTATATCAAGGCCACTGTCAGTGTAAACAGCTGTTAATAATGTTATGACCACTTATACCCTCTTAGTTTGTCCTATAGAATGTCGTCATCATTTTCTGGGCCATAATGAACCCGAACCACCATAGGAAAAGACTTTCATTACCTTTATTGTATTTTTCCAGATGATTCCTGAAGAAGTATATGAAACTAGATTAAAATCTTCTTGACTGTTTCATCCCAAATGCATAGAGATGATCTTTGCTGTATGCTACACTGGTATAAACCCATAGTGCCTGGGGGGTGGGTTACTCACTGGCACTAGATTCAGTCCTGGTGAACATGGGATGTCCTCTGTTCTTGCTGAGGTCAGAGGAGTCGCAGGGTGGTGAGTGCATCCTGCTGTCGAGGACACTGAGATCCAAAAACCATTTGCAGTTCTGGCAGTATATGTGATTTAATGCATGCTTTTGGACCCTCAGTGGACATAAAATTCGTTCAGGAATTAACTCTGTGGTTAGCAGTTCATTTCCATTTCAAAGATACAGCACGTGTAAGCATGTTTATATAAAAATCAATGCCAGAGTAAATACCGCCTCTTGTTAAGGATTAATAATATTCCAGTGAAGTTAAAAGAAAGTGATGTTTAGTTCCAGCTTGGTGCCACAACATGCATTGCTTACTTTTTTTTTTCTTTTCTTTCTGAGGGACAATGTAATGAGGTCCATCAACATTTTATTTCAAAATAAAATCACAGCTGGATTATGTTTTGTTCAGCATGGCTGTGTCAGCACTGGATGAGATCAAAAAGTCATGTCTTCCTGCTCAAAGCACCATGACCATACTGTGGTCCACTGCACTGAGAGGGCACATGGAGAATTTGCCTAGACTTTGGGTCATAAGGTGGGATGCAAACATGACTGGGCATGGAGCTGGTTCCAGGCAGACGGGGTGCAGTCTGCATTTTTGCAGGGGAGGAGCAGTGTCTGTAAGTTGCAGAACCTTAGGGAAACTTCTGAAAAATGAGGAGCAATATCCATCAACTCTCACTAGGACAGTGTTTGCTTCCCGCCCTCTAAGCACCAAAGCATAAGGTCTTAAAAACTTAGCACACCGTGTGAAGCCTTGGCTCTGCTGAGTAAACGTCAGTCAGAATGTGCTGTTCTTTATGGAAAGATTTGGTTGGTATTATGTTTTAATAATTTTCTTTTATATTTTATTGGTAATAAGGACTTTGCAATGATTGTGGATCCTTTGTTGATTGGCCTTCTGCCAGTTAAAACTTGCAATCAGAGACCCAGCAGTTGAAACCTATCATGGTTCTTAAAAATAATTGGTCCTCATAACATCTCTTTTAAAACAACCAAGCTAAAGCTTAGGTGATGAATATTTAATTTAGTCTCCTATCTCTTTTTTTTTTCTTTTTTTTTCTTTTTTTTCTTTTTTTTCTTTTTTTTATTTTTTAAATAGGAGTTGAAATATGGGGATGGTGTCCAGATCAGAGGAAACAGAGATCTGGAAGAGTGTTTTGCACAGGCAAATGACCAAATGGATATCCTGGATGGACTGATCAGAGAGATGAGGCAGATGGGCCAACCCTGTGAAATGTATCAGAAAAGGTATTGCCAGGGAAGGGCTGGGGGAGGGAATCTGACTGATACAAGTTTGTGGTGTCTCAAGTGCTTACCTTCCCTGGTGTTGCAGCACGTGACAGAAATCAGGTTTGTTTGGAACATGCTAACATGGAGAAGGGCCTTGCAGTAATATATTTCTTAAAGCATTTCACACCTTGTTTGTCCCCATGAAATTTTAGTCAGTATATTTTTTCCAAGGCCTGTGCTTTCAGCTCTTTGTTTTGAATACTTGGTGGTCCGGTGGGAGAGATGCATTGCATTGTTTCCATGTTTTCTGGTTGTTTTCCTCATAGGTTGCTAACTGGTTCCTTCCCTTTCAGGCTGCTTCAACTTCAAGAGCAAATGCGTGCCCTGTACAAAGCCATCAGTGTTCCCCGTGCCAGGAGGGCCAGCTCCAAAGGTGGAGGTTGCTACTCCTCTCAGAGTGGCTCAGGCTGGGACGAGTACACGAAACGTGTCACAAGTGAATGTTTAAACTGGATGAGGCAGCAGAAGGTAAATCTGTGAAAAACCCAGAGACAATGCTAAGACCTGGTGGTGTTTATGAATGTCACCTCACATGCAATGGTGTTTTGGATGCCAGCAGGAAATTAAAAGTACACATGAATGCTTTTATATTATTCCAAGTTCCTCTTTTTACTTATTTATTTGCAGTATTTTACATGTAGTGATTTTCCACTGAAATACGAACGTAGATTTCGTGTTGGCTTTTGCAGAGGAGAAAGTGTGGAATTGAAAGCTAAACAAGACACAGCTGCTAACACAGCAAAAGGCATTGGCATGTTTGCGTTAGAGATTATAATGCTCAATATTTCCTTCCTTCCTTCCTTCCACAAATTTCATTTGTGATTCATATTTATTTTAACCCTTTACACAGATAGGAACAACTTCACAGATTTAACCATTGTCTAGTATTTTACAGTTGTTCTCCCCCTCTAATCTGTCCTTATCACAGTGGGAGCCAGAGGTAGAGCTGATTGCCACAGGACTTGACTTTCAGAAGTCACTGCCAAAATAGCAATTTCAGCATTTTTGTGTGTATCTGTTGCATGTGCAGAATAAATTTACCTGTGCACAGCTGTTGATGGTGTAACCTGGAGTAAAAAATACACGTTAAGCGCCTGTAGCCTGTTTTAGTGGTGCTGAAGTGAAAGTTGTATTTGTGGTTGGACAGCCCTTTCTGAGAGACAGGTAGGGAGGATGGAACAAGCTGGCTGAAGCTAGAATTTGCAGACTCCTTGTAAGTTGAAATTGCATTATTTTTATCTCTCTCTATTAGGTTGTTGTTTAGTGATCCTGTCACTGTTATCTGTGTTTGCCAGGTGGCTGCTATGCAAACCAGATGAGGAGGGGAGAGCTTTGTACAGTTCCCATACTTTTATGTGAGTGCAGGTCATAGTCTAGTCTTTCAGTGCCCTCCCGTAGTGTGGCATGTTTTAGAGGAAAAAGGGGAAGTGGAGATGCGTTCCGTGAGTGGTAATGTGTATAAGCGTTGTGCCAGCAGAGCAACACCAGATACGGTTGCTCTACACACACTGTGGGAGAGTAGGCTAGTCGTCAGACCTGCCATGGTTTGAGGAGTGATGTTGGACAGACACTGGGCATGCTTCCAGTGATGAAAGACTTTCCATGAACATGCTGCACCTCCCAAAGATGCCACGTGACACCCTGCTCAGACACCCTTTGCTAAGCACAGAGAGCAAAAGCAAGGACTTTATAGCTGTGTTCCTGCACAAAACCTCCTGTGAAAGTAAAAGGTGCTCGCTCTCCATTCTTCAGTCCCTAAGGCAAAGCTGAGGTGGGACCAGTAAACGCTTAGCTCCCTGTTGGGATTGTGATTTTTTTTTTTTTAGGGAAAATTTAGTTTGAACTTTCCACCATGCCTCTTCTTTCCATTGTGCCTTGCTGTGTCCCATTACCTGCTCACATTGGGACTAGGATAATGTTTCCCTTAGTAACATGGTGAGATGTGGGAAAAAGGTCTGAGCAGCTGTGGTTTTCTGCCAGTTTTTTTGTGTTTTCTGTCCAGATGGTTTGCTGACAGGAGAATCAGGTGTTAGGAGGGTTGGTTGAATTTCCAGTGCAGAATGAGGGAAAGTGCAGTGAAATCCAGAGCGCCTTTGTTCATGTACTGGCAGCCAGCCAAGACTGCTGCTGTTGCTACAGACTCTTTAGACTGTTTAAATATAACAAGAAGGGTCAAAGTCCTGTAACTTTGAGGGTTGAATGTAAAATGGTTTTGTTTCTTGGATCGTTTTCAACCCTGCCTTTGAACCCCTACGCTTGAGTGTGGTTTGGGCTTTATTGTCATCTGTTGACTCAGATATTTGTCTCCAGGCTGGTAATTACCAAATTCAGTCCCAACCCAAAATTAAGATACCTGTTTCTTTACTGTGCGCGTGTGCAGACAGGCATTCAGACAGAGATGAAGTGTGTCTGTACAACGTGAAAGATGATTTGGAGTTTGAGGAGTTGAATTGTGAATTCAGTGGCTTTTAATATTTGAAAATATTTGAAACAAAGAACAGCAGTCAGATATTTTTTTGAGTTAGTAATTATCCAGGTATATTACTGTTTTTCAAAGGCTGTTCCTAGAGATTTTCACTCAGCATCCTACAATAAATGTTGCCAAAATGCAAGAGACACAACACATTCTGCAATAATTTCAATTTATCTTCTGTTTTTTCATTTAGTTTGACTGCATTTAACTGAAGTTATTGAAGTTTACATAAGCATAAGTAAAATGGAAATGTAGTGTACTGGGCTACAGAACTTGACTCTGGGTATTTTCACATGAATTACATGAATAGCATCGTTTCATAAAGTCATAATTTGTTTTGAGAGTGATAAGAATGTAACTATACTGTAGAATATAAAAGAACAGATTGGTCCAGAAACAGATGAAAATGCACTACTGAGTGTGCGTCGTCTAGTCTAATTTTAAGCAACTGAATATTTTCCCTACTTTGTTTTCTTTTACTTTGGGAGCCTGTCACACAGTTTAAGTGATGACAATTTTAAGAAATTGTAACCCCCAATTTTGAACTTCCCTAAAACTCTAGGAAAACTAGAGTTTTACTCTCTACCGCATAGTCCTGTTTCCTTCAGTTTAATTCCTTTATGCTCCAATTTAGATAATAATGTTGGAAATGAAAGTACAAATACTGTTTTTCTCCTAGGCTGAAATGGAGCTAGTGAAATGGGGGTTTGATGCAGCATCCATCGAGCAACAAATTGGTGACCATAGGAGGACTCACAATGCCATTGGCGACTATCGCTGGCACCTGGACAAAGTCAAAACAGATCTGGTAATTACTGTCTTCCCTTACACATTGTTTAGTCTTGATTGGTATCATTGGCTTGCTGGTGTTCCACTACAAAAAGGAATGCTGCATAGCTCAGCTCCTCTTCAGAAGGCACTGGTATCATGATAGCAACCACTTTCAACCCTAATATTTATTATTTCATGATTGTTTTGTGTTCCACTTCTTTCCCCAGAACTTTAAAATGAATAATTAGTAGCTATTTAACATTTTGTTGTTGTGTATCAAGGCTGGCAAATAAATATTGCAACATTTTTTTGTGAGAAGAATGGCTGAGAATGATTATTCTCACTTTCTGTCTAGCTACATTAAAACAAGAAAGCAAAAAGATAAGGAGGGTGCTTAGATACAGCCTTGAGTAATAAGGGAATTTCTGTGAAAAATGCCCAAATTCTGGGCTAAGCTTAGATTTTTTTCTTAGGTGTGGGCTTTTTTGTGGAGTTTTTCTTCTTTCATGTCCCTCTGAGGCTTCTGCTTCCCTCTGGACTTTGTGATTGGAATAAAGTCATCACTGAAAATGCAGTGTTTAACTTCCTCTGCTATCAGCGCAAAAGCTAGATAGAGGAGGGATGAGGCTTACTTCACGCTTATTCTTCTTTTGTGTTAACTGCTGTCATGGGACAGGAGGAGAAGGAGTTAGATCTAAAGAAGAAGGACTCTGTTCTGGAGCTCTGATCTCTCAGCCAAGTCGAAGAGTGGAAGGGGCATTACTCCCTTTTCCCTTCTGCTTGTCCAAATAGGAAAGGTGATAGTCTGGCCCTGTATGGAGTCCCAGTTCCAAAGTTCTGCAGGTTTCCAGTCATAGAAATGGGAATAAAAATTGAAGCCTCCTGCTCACATAATAGCCAAAGCTAACTCTAGGACTAGCTGTGTCTCCCCACAAATGTCTGTTACATTAAGAGATACAGTTTCAGGAGCTGTTACGGTATTACAGGGGTTATGTGCAACCTTGCTTACATACTAAGCATCCCTGAGGGAAGTAAGTTTGTCCAGGCCTTGGTTTTATACTTTTTGTCATCCTCCAGTGGTGCAGATTACTGCTCACCTGTGTCTCTTGCAGGCATTTGCAGGTTACCACCTGTAGTTATAACTATGATACTAACACTGTAAAGGAAATACCAGCAAATAGGCAACTTGTGAAAGGCTCACTAAATATTTGCTGTCTCTCTTTCAGCGGGAGAAGGCTGCGGTTCATCAGCTGGAGGAAGAATATGAAGGACTGCTGGTGAGCATGAGATGTGTTCATGTCTGATAAGCTCTATGGGGAATGCTCTTTTTGCTTTATTAACACTGGTCTGATAGTCAAGGGACACTTCAGGTTTCAGCAGAGTGACAGATGCATATTTAAATAATTCTGTTCAGCAGTAAACTGAACAGTTTCTGTAAGGTTCAGTTTGAGTCACGAATTTGAGATTAATTCATTACCTGGTGTATAATTGACTTACCCTCACAAGGAAGTTTCTAGTTTGCACCTGGTGAAGGGAGTTGGTCATTAAGCAGGTGGAGGGTAGAACTCTACCTCCTTAATGGGAGTAAATGTAGTGATGAAGTTAGTCTATATATGAAGCTGAAAAAGTTACTCAAAGGTGGGATTAGAACCAAATTCTGTGTAGGGCTGTGCATCTTCTCTGCTTTGGATCTTCATGTAAAATACAGTGAGAATCTTGTGTAAATGGTAGATTTAACTGTTGGGACTGATTCCCGTACACATTTCAAGCAATAGGATGTGTATTATGATGTGAAGACTGAGAAGGAATCTTTTAATGAAGTGTCATGTGTGCAAAAGGTGCTGCTACAACATCAAGGATGTACTATGAGCAGCAAATGCAAGTAAAAGTGATGTTAAATGTTCAGGCACTTCTTGTGTTTTCCCCATGCCTTTTTGCTTGCCTGCCTACGTATCTGCTACACTTGTGCTTGAACTGACTATTGGAAACTGCTGACTTCAAGTTCCCATTGTTCTGTAAATGCAGATATGTTGTCCACTGTCCGTTGCCAGTAGGTTTCATAGCTCTATAAACCCAGGCATGTTATCTGCTATCTTTTGCCAACAGGTTTTATAGACGTGTGGTTTGTACAGTTATTCTAGTTAAAAAAACCAAACCAAAACAAAACCAAAAACATGCTGTGCTTTTGGCTTCACCTTCTCCACCCAGCACAGGCATTTCTGTGTTTATGGCTTCTCATTTCTGGAATTAATTGCAGAAATACTCCTTTGAGAGAATGGATCAGCTCCGTCAATTCCAGAACCTCATCCAAGCTACCAGCAGAGAGATCATGTGGATCAATGACTGTGAGGAAGAGGAGCTTCTCTACGACTGGAGTGACAGGAACACTGACATTGCCAGGAAGCAGGAGGCCTTCTCTGTAAGACAGCTCAACCTCCCCATGCTTTCCATGGGCCCTCTTTCAGGATAGTGAGGGAGGAACAACCTGGCTCAGGGGGACTGATCCCAGGGTGGGCATTTCTTCACTGTTGTGGTTTTGTTTTTTTTTTTTAAGTTCCTGAGGATTTTTATTAACACTTTTGGATTAAGTACTGTGTGACAACCTTTTGAGTCAAGATTGGGCGTCTGTTGGAAGATGGTGCTCCCATTCAACCAGTTGTCATAGTTTCTTTTGACCTTGGAAGCTGGCCTTATCAGCACAGTCCACTGTGGACTATCAATCACATGTAGCTTGCGCATGCAGTCGTTACATTGGCTTGCTAATGAAATTATTTTAATTTTAATTAAATTTAATTAATTTTAATTCAACAATGTAATTAAACAGTTTAATTCTCCCTGTTAGGACTATGTAGGGGCTAGGGGGTCCCCTGTATTTGGCCCTGATGTCTGTCACCAGGAAGTAGAGCTATACCTTAGGGAATTACGCTCTCTTCCTCTGACAGTTTTGCCAGTAGCATGTTGAGCACACTATCAGAGGTAGTTTGCACTGCTCTTTGTCTTCTGTGGGTATGTAGGGA
>NW_010509720.1:17530-50467 GCF_000687285.1 Phaethon lepturus
GTTTCTTTAACCAATATTGGTGCTGATCACCAAACCAAAAAAAGAATGAAAGTTCATACTATGAAGGAGGTACTTTTTTTTTTTTTTTTTGGTTCAGTTGTTCTGGATGTTGCAAGATACAGTCATTTTTGCTTCCAACATTCCTAGGAAAGGCTAAATTTTGGATGCTTTGCTCTGTGAAGCAGCAAGCCTAGAGACTAAAACTGAGATGATTGTACCTTCTTTGATGCTACTGTCTTCGTAATTAACTTCAGTACACCGAATAGAATTACTACGTAGTGTTAGCAGGGATAATTTTACATTATCACAACTACCTGGAAAATTTTAAGTAAATTGTCCTGTGCAGTGTACATTTGGGGGCTTGTTTAATGCTGTGTTTTGGTTGTTTAGAAACGCATGAGTGAACTGGAGCTTAAAGAAAAAGAACTCAACAAGCTAAAGCAAGAAAGTGACCAGCTAGTGCTCAACCAGCACCCTGCTTCAGACAAAATTGAGGTGAGTTAGACTTCATGTAATTTCACTTGCTCCTTTAGTTGCTTCATAGGAAAAGTTCTCAGTGAAAGTCTGCAAATGAAATGTTCTATTTGGACGTGAGAAGAGTGCCTGTCAAAAAGCATGTCCTTTTTCATGCATCTGTATGAGCTGCTCTAATAAATGTTGCTACCTTCCTCTACAAACCTGGCCACAATGACCGCAGGCTTCTTAAGAGCTATAGGGAGAGTTCTTATTGCTATCAAATTTGATGATAGATGCATGTAAAAATTAATACGAGGCTTAGGGAGCTGTTTGAGTGTATTGAAATTGCTGTATCTCGTTTGAGTTGACTACAGTACAGCAGATTTTATGGTAGGAAGGCATGTTGTTGTTTTTTCTGCTATCTTCGTAGGCATGTTTTGAAGAACGCCACACCCTTTGAGGGTTTCTATTTAATCCAGGTGCAAATACTTTCTGCAACTGAAATTCACAGTGCATTTCTACAGCTTAGCCAAGACATTTTTGCTTTCACAGCTTGGTGTACATTTACCTTTCAATTACAAAGGCTGCAACAATTTGTAAAATCTCATTTTATTAGGAAATGCTGTAGTTGTTACAGTTTTAAGGGTGCATAAGAACTCTGAAACTGAAAGAAGCTAATAGGAAAAAAAAGTCCTTTCTGCTTTTCAGTGTATTTACTTTGTTAACTGTTATCATGTTGTGTAAAATCACCATTCTTCTGTGGTCAGTTTCTGCCTTAAAGGAAAGATCCTTGTAAAGTCCAGCAGTGAAGTAAAAGTTGTGTGTGATTTTCTAAAGAATATACATAAGGGCTACTTGCAAAGTTTGAATTTAAAAATGGCCATCATAAAAAATCATGTTTGACAGTCTTCCTTGGAAGAAGGAAAACGTGACAAATTGCAGCTGAAGTTAATTTTATTAGCACTATTGTTTGTGCATTTCACCCCTTTTTGTTCATGCACTTCAGGCTTTATGCTGATCAAACAAAATTCAACTCATGAACAAATTTCTCTCTGCATTCCACAAACAGGTATTTAACTCTTTTCAGTTAGGTAGATGCTTAGAAGTTGGGGAACTATTCGCATGAATTGCATTATTGTGGTGTGCATGAATTTGTTTTAGCAGATTTTTCATTTGCGTTTATGTGCAGCATCAATAATTTTGCTTGAGTCTAGGTATGGGAGAGAGATCAATGTGGTGGTTTCAGTTCTGTATATTACTACTTTTGCTAGGCCTACATGGATACGTTACAAACTCAGTGGAGCTGGATTCTTCAGATCACCAAATGCATTGATGTTCATCTGAAAGAGAATGCAGCTTACTTTCAGGTGAGCAGTGATGTGGAGAATTCACACTACATTTGTTAGAAGTGTGAATCACATCACAAATTTTTTTTTTGTGTGTACCAAAATCTTTCTAAATCCGTGCACAATTATGCATAATACACCATTACCGTATCATAAATGCTACCATTCTGCTAGATGTAAACTGGCATTTCCTGTGAAAGGAATCTGCTGATTTTTAGCAGACATTTTAAAGAGCTGTGTGCAACTGAAATCACAACTTTTCTCCTGTAGTTCTTTGAAGAGGCCCAAGCCACAGAGTGCTACCTGAAGAACTTACAAGACTCCATCAGAAAGAAGTTCATCTGTGATAAGAGCATGTCACTGCAATCTTTACTGGAGCAGATCAAAGAGCTGGAGGTATTGTCACACCCACCTCACGGGTTATGTTCTGCTTTCCTTGGAAATCAGTTGCCCTCTTCAGATACCAAATGTAAATCCAGGTGTACTGCAATGTTTATATACAGTACTGTATGAACTTGAAACCATAATTGTGTATTCCCGCCCATTTCTTAGGAAAGCCTACCAATGGATCAGTGTTATTTTAATTTATGTAACAGTGTTTGGGAACTCTGATTTATTTTTAAATCTGGAATGAGCCCAACAAATTCCCAAGTTTCCCTTTTTTAATTTGTTAGTATGTCAGAAAGACTTTCATTCATAGGTGGTAGAACAGATTATGCCTCAAAAGGACGTAAGTGCATTTAATAAATGATTCATCATGTCACTATATCACTGTAGTCTCTTTGAAAGGACTTTACTCAGCTTTTTTAGCTAACTATTTGCTCATTATGAATTAGGTACTACAATTCCAAACTGAATATAGTGGAGGAAAAACAGTCAGTGATGTAAAAGAGCAATTGATGAAGTCAGGTCTGAGAGTGTAGTTAATTACTTTTTTGGGGATAGCATTGATGTTATAATAGATTCTTTCCATTTATTCCTGTGTTTCTTACACATCACTTTAACCACATTGCAGGTTGAAAAATCTGCTTTGCAAGTTTTGCAAACTTTGAAGCTTGCCAGAGCTGCAAAGATACTTGGTTTCATGTTTCTCTTTTTTTTAAACTGCAGTTTTTCATTATAGGCCAGAGACTCATCGCACTGGACCTAAGGGAAATTTTGCCTACTGTGAGCTGCAGATGTGTCCCTCTCTTAATAAAATGGTGGGAACTAGATGTGATTTCTTCTTAGAATTAATTTTTAACACACAGTTAATCTTTGCAGAATGAACGAGAGAGAATTCTTGAATACAAAAGGCAAGTGCAGAGTTTGGTGAATAAATCCAAGAAGATTGTGCAGCTGAAGCCACGTAACCCAGACTACCGGAGTAACAAGCCCATTATCCTCAAGGCTCTGTGTGACTACAAACAGGATCTGGTATTGTATCCCTTTTTGGCTGATAATGAACATCATGTAAACTAGAACATGGCAAATGGTTTAGTAAACAGACTGTTGAGATGATAGCTGTAACCCCTTTGTCTGCTTTTGGTCAGCATTTAAATTTCTTTGACAAAAAGCTCTGACTTGAGTGCAATTATGAATAAACAGGCTGGGTTCCGGTTGGTTAATAAGTCTAGTCAAAATTATTATTATTATTAGTCCATTAAATAGCATTAATACTCATTGTTCAAATTAGCACAGAAGACCCTAATTGATAATAGGGTTAAAATTGTTACACAGATGCTTCCTGGCATTTATGCCTTTTTTTGGTGATTGCTTACCTTTCGAGTGTGCCTCTGGGTCCTTAGGTCAACACCTCATCTAACACAAGGTGAGGAATGTACAATTCACTGGTAGCCCCAGTTTTTTTTCTGGATGGAGTATGAAATTGATGGTGGTGGTTTTTTTTCCTCCTCCGTACTGGCGCTGCTTGGGTTTATTTCTATATTTGTTTCTTAACAGTCTGCTTAGATGCATTTTCTGCTTATGTACTCTTTCTTGTCATTGTTTCCCAATTACCCAATTTTTCTGTTCTGTTATCTGTAAAACTTGTTTTACCTGATTCACTAGGTTGCACTCCTGCAGTGGCCAGTAATTGACCACAGTGATTTGTGTTTACGACCTGGGGTTTCTGCTATCCTCTCTGTGTCTGTGCTTTTCCATACCACATTTTATTCCAGAGTCACAGAAGTTCAGCTCACACAGAGTAACTACTTGTTGTTACTATAAGCAAAGCTAAACAAATTTAGGCACTGGTTACCTGACTGCTTGGCAATTGCTCTTACTTTAAGCAAGCTAAATTCTGCTTAGGTGAAGAATTATTCTGCCCAGAGAAGTCTGGAGCCCCTGCGTGGTCAGATCAATGCAAAGCCCCTGGCCTTTTACCAGTTATGTCAAAAATCGTATTTGCTGGCTGTAGAGGCGTGATGCGGGTGGAGTCCCGTCAGGATGAGTGATAGGAGGGGCATCTCCCTCTTGGATGTGAGTGGGTTGTAACCTGCACCATGACCACACCCATGGCCGCAGGGTGTCAGGATTTCTGGTAGTTGGGGCTGGTGGATCTAGCTCTGCCGCACTCTCTCCCAGTCCCTTCACAAATGTGAATGCAGCGCTAAGCATCCTTATGCCTCCAGCTCGCTGGCTTACAGCCATACACGGTTGTGTAGCTTACTGTTGGCCATGTGTCCATGCTTAGTCTTTGATGATTGTCATGGCCAGCCCCAAGTCTGATGATCAGCCACACTGGCAACTGCCCAGAGTGTTATGTGGCTCCCACTTGGTTTTCTTGTGTTTTCTTCACAAAAGAAATTTTCTTGTGTTTTCTTCTTCTTTCTTGGAAACCAGATTCAGGGAGAAGGGGTTGATTGCCCCAGTATGAAGCCAAGATGCACACCTAGACCTGGCAGCTGGGAAGCACTCCCACTTCTGTGATCTAGAGGCATCTTCCTTGTCTGTCTCTCCTAGAAACCCCATCTTACTTAAGTAACAAAAAAAATGTTGTTCTGCGTTTCTTACAGAAAACAGTGCGCAAAGGAGATGAATGTATCCTGAAGGACAATAACGAGCGCAGCAAGTGGCTGGTGACTGGCCCTGGAGGAGTGGATATGCTGGTGCCATCTGTTAGTCTTATCATCCCACCCCCCAATCCGTTAGCAGTGGATCTTGCTACCAAGTGAGTTGCTGCCTGGGTTTGGACACCTACCACTGGGAGTAGATAGAATAGTTCACTCAGAATAGCAACCAACCACAAAATCTGGTTTGTTCCTTGATCAGAGTGCCCCTGCACTCTTTAAGGGTGGAGGATTAAGGACTAGACCCTTGACTTGAGGAAATTCACTTCAGTGAAGCTTGCTGGGATCTAAAAATATTTAAAACTTAACTTTTACAAGGTTTTTCTCATCTCTAATAATGAAAGTCATAGATAAATTCATTTCCAAGACTTTTTTCTAGTAGAGAAGAAGCCTTAACACATTCCACATCTGGTGGATGTTTCTTGGGGTGTTTGTTGGTAGCTATGCTACAAGGACACACATGTTTTGACCACAGAATTTCTTTTCTCATCTCAGAATTGAGCAGTACTATGAAGCTATTTTAGCTTTGTGGAACCAGCTGTATATCAACATGAAGAGCCTGGTATCTTGGCATTATTGCATGATCGATATTGAGAAAATCAGAGCGATGACTATTGCCAAGGTAAGACTTCAGCTGGCCTTACCTGTAGACCAGAGACATCCATGTCCTGCCCTCTGCTGTGCCAAACAGGGCTTGCTGTGTCCTGTGCAGATGTATGTTCTGCAAAACCATGGGCCTTCCTTTTGCTGGGTTGCGTAGTTATGTATGGACGTTGTTATTTCATTAAAGGAGAAGCAAGATGCTTTCACATTCAAACATAGTATGGATAAATGGGAAGATTAGGGAAGGGGATTTATTACATACTTGCTATACTTGTGCCCACTATGCAAGGGCATGGATAGAGAGAGTAAGAGGTAGAATTTCAAACTCTTCTTACGTTATGAAATGGTTATAACAAGAATGCATTAGCTCAAAGGGCACTTCTAGCACCATACTTTTAGAGGCAGCCTTGGTAGGTTTTATTCTAAAATGCGATTCCTTTGTTTTTTTCTATAGGTGTATTAGTTTGTTCCCTAATGATTAACTAGTCATAAACCTTCCGCAATTGTTTCTTTCTTCAAAAGTCTCTTCTTCCTCATTTCAGCTGAAAACAATGCGTAAGGAAGATTACCAAAAAATAATAACTGACCTGGAGATCCATTATCAAGAATTCCTGAGGAACAGCCAAGGCTCAGAGATGTTCGGTGATGAAGACAAACGAAAGATCCAGACTCAGTTCACTGATGCTCAGAAGCACTACCAAACCTTGATTATACAACTGCCCAATCAACCACGGCAGCCACAAACAGGTTTGTTGTCCTCCTGTTTTTTATAGAGATTGTACTGCTTGGGTTTCTTTTTTTGGGGGGGGGAGGGGGGGAGCGGGTGTAGTGTGCATTCTTTTTATGTGAAAATGTTCTCATAAAAATATGAATGGAAACACGTTCAAGAATTTAGCTGCTGTCTCCCAACATAACAAAACGGGCCATGTGCAGGGAAGAGTATGTTTTCTTCATCCTTCCTTTGGCGTGAATCTGTGAATAGTCCTCTGCAGTTCATGGAACTTGCTGGGAAAAGTAATTTAGTGCATCTGATATGTTTTCAGTTATTAGGAAGCAAAATCTCACAGCTGCATTTGAGGAAACAAGTTTCTCTTTTTGTGAAGGGGAGATTTCATTACTTGAAACAGCTGCACAGGGGCCCAGATCTACCTGTTCTCAGTTCTGCAGATCAAATCAGTGCTTAGGTCACTTTGGCACCACATTGGCTTTCCATATGTAAGTGCTCAGTTCTCTGCCAGTTGGCATTTACCCAATTCATTTTACAGTGGTCCCAACTGAGAGCTGTCCTGTGGGTTCCTCAAACACCATTATTGTTAATGAGAGAAACCGAGAACATGAGAAGCAGGAGGCCTGGCTGCTGATGGAGCTTCAGAAACTTCGGCGTCAGATTGAAGCTTCTGAGATTCGGATGGTTCAAAGAACTCCTCTTGGAGTGGATCAAGGGGCTGTGCATGACTTTTCAGTCAGAATAAAGGATTTAGAGGTAACTATGGATGTTTTTCTTTGAGCATCTTAAGCTCAGTATGACTCTACTGCAGAGCATGCTGCAGTTGTGTTTCTGATCAGCTGGGAAAGACACACATCCTGTGCAGAAAATTCTCAGTTGGAAGCTAACCATGATGATTTGGATTGGAGTTTAGCTCCAAAGTAGAAAAAGTTGACTCTTGCCAGTTGACAGAAGTCAACTTCTGTCAGGCAAAGAATGCAGAAAGTCTGATGTCAAGTGGACATGAGCTCATGTTAAGCCTCACCCAGGATAAGGCAATATTAATATGCTTTTGCATGGACCCCGCTTTACTACCAACCTCTGAAATGTTGTCTCTGGATGCAGAGTGGATAGATGAGGCTTACAAACTCTCTCCCTCTCCCAGTTATTAAGGTTTGAAGGAGAACGGAGAGCGAAGATTAGTAAGAGAACTGCTTCAGTCCTCAGTCAAGCTGGTTAGATAACAGCAGACTATTTGCATAAGGAGATCAATTGCATATGTGCTGTAGAATGATCATTCAGCCACCAAAAATGTGTAAATCAGGCATTCTCTTTCCTTAGGGTGTGCAGAATGATTCTCAAATAATGGCTGAAACCCTCAATAAGCATAAGGACTTGCTGCCTAACTTCAGAGGCTGTGAAAAGTATGTGTACTTGCAGTCAGAGATAAATGCCCTATTTCAAAAACTGGAAAATATTAATGGTGTTTCTGCTGGCTACTTAGACAGGTAAGACAATGAGGTTAAAGCAATAAATCATTCACTTTCTTCCGTAATTCTTAGTCCAGAAACCTGCCTTTTCTTGCCAGTAATGTAAAATTACACCTTCTTTCCTACAAATGCTGTACACATGGGTAGAAACAGACACTTACATGAATTTCTTCTCTTTTTCTGGAAGACTTTAAAAAAAAAAGTGAGACTCATTGGTATCATTGAAATTTCTTCTGTATTGTCTATTCTCTTTAACTAATGATCTGCAATTAATTAACAAGAAATTAATTAGAAATACCACCTTTCCTGCCCCAGTCCATAATGGATTTGTCTTGTATTATTTATTTTAGCTTGAATGCACTGAGGTGTCTGCTCCAGATTATTCTACAAACAGAAGATGTGATCAGAGTTTTTGAAGTCAGACTGTCTGAAGAGGAGACTGTTCCTTTGGATCTTGATAAAGTGGAGGCTTATCGGGCTTGTCTAAAGGTGAGAGGCCAAGACCCAAGGATACAGCAAGGCAAAATTTGTAGCTTCCTGCACTGGTCTATTGAGCTAGGCGAAAGCCTTCCAAAACCACAGGAAATGGAAATGCTGATCCTGTTGTATTTTGTGACATAGACATACAAAGCTTTTGCAAATTATTGGAAGGAATGTACGGGTTACCACTTCTTTCATTCCCTGGTTGTTGCTGCAATCACAGCAAAGCCAGTGGCATGGAAGGTCTCCATAATCCACTTCTGTACAAAATTATCTGTGTTTGTTTGTATCACTTATGAAGCTAGATTTGAAGGCAATACCTCCTTTCTTCCAAAAAGGCTTGTTAATTGCCCTTGTCATCTAGTGGTAATAAGTAAATCCAAGTATTGTGTGTCCTGGTTTTGCCATAGAGTCCATTTCAAATTTTGCGGTGAGAACCATCCATCTTGTACAGGGAGAGAAGGCAAAGAATAAATGCTTTGCTGAGCACAAAGTTGTCTTGCAGAACCAGTCTTTATCTGGCGTTGAGCTGGTCCTTTTGTGCACTGAATGCCTTTGGGAGAGCAGGGACTCTTTCATTCTTTCCTGTTCTTGGGTGTAGTACGGAAAAAGCGTGTAGGTGGCACAAATGGAGCACAGCCAGATTACCTTTTTATCATGTTAAATGAGAGCTGCAGTTCAGTTGCTGGGAATTGTTCTTAGCTGGTGTAAATTTCAGCTACACACACAAAAAAAAATGCTTGAGCATATTATCAAAGGATGCAGCCATCCCTGTGACTGGGGGATGCAAAACAGACCGCTGCCTGCACTGTATACGCCATTTGTTGATACCCCACAGTATGCAAGTATGTGCCCACAAACAAGTGTGTGTGTAAAGAAATGTCTCTCTGGAAGATGTTTATAAAAATGTAAACAGGAAAAAAAAAATCTGTGCAGATTTTTAGATAACATTTAAAAACTGGATATGCCAATCCTGAGGCTTGATTCTACAGCTGTTGCAAGTGCAGGAATCTTTTATACTTCAATGAAATTGTAACTGCTCTACATGGTTCTGAGAAACTGAAATGTTAGCTATGGAATATGACAGCAGAGGGCTTTGGTTTAGGAAATTGTTTAAGAGTAAGTCTAACTTTAAACACATGCTTAAGTCAAACTCCGTTTACCAAAGTAGGTGTTTCACTTTAAATATATTAAGTCCAGCTGACATCAGCATACATACCTTACTGAATTAGAAACAAAATCTTTAGATCGCAACACATTGTGCATGCTGTTAATAATTAAATATGAGTATCCTCTCAAGAATAAAATGTATGACAGCATTTTGGTTTTTCTCCAGAAAATGAAAGCAGACCTAAACATGAAGAAGTCACTACTGAATGCCCTGGAAAATGAGCTGCAGAAAACGCTTCAGATTCACTCACAGTCTTGCCAGTCATATACTCTGTACGATATGGACATTGGAAAGTTCTGCGACAAAGTTACCCAGCTGATAGACCGCTGGCAAAGAGCTGATAAGCAGATAGATAACAGGTTTGATAATATTTCCTAATAGCTTCTTCCTTACTGCTATTGCAACTAAGATCATCTTAACAGTGAGTCTGAAAGAACTGATGTGCACTAATCATCACTTCCAGAGGACAAATGATGACTTCAGGGTAATAAGACTAGAGCAACTGTGAATAGGTTGAACATACTTTAAAAGGGATTGTATAAGGTCAAGCAGGAAAATATAGTTATTCATGTAAATGTGTAACCTATGTGCTAAGGGGATGTTCTAATTATTTTTTTTTTACTCTTGCTAATGTTCCTTGATTAAGTATTTCTAGTCAGCATTTTCCCCCTCAAACAAAACAACCATGCTTATTCCTGAATACTCTATACCTGAGAGTTAAGAAGTTAACAGTTAGACTTAGATAAAAAAAATCCCAATAATTTTTTTTTTAATTCTTTATTGAACTGAAGGCATATTCTGATTGTTTGTGGGGTGTTTTTGGGGTGGTGTTTGTTTTATTTTTACTGCAGGCCAAAATCTAGTCCTATTAATAAAAATTGACTGGTTGCTGGTTGTTTTGGTGAAAATTGAGAACAAGACTACTGAAGTTGGTGAACTTGATTTTTATCACTGCAAGGTTTTATCAATCTGTCACTTAGTTGACAGGAAGTGCCAGCCTCTGTGTATTGCAGAGTTACTCAAAAGTGAGACACTAAAAACCCAAGTTGGATGATAAATAACTGGTACAGTTCTCATTTATTTGAAATTTTTGTTCTGAATCTCCTTTTAGAGCTTCCCGTAATTTTACCTAGTTTATTACTGTGTCTTATTTCTGAAAAATGTTTAAAGAGAGAGAAAGAGAATGCACTTTCCATTTTGACAGTTCTCCCTCTTTTTTTTCTAGATCATGGGATTTAGAAAGGCAGATCAAACAGCTAAAAACTTACAGAGATCTCTACCAGGCTCTGTGCAAATGGATCTGTGATGCCAAGCGCAGGCAGGATTCTATTGAGTCCATGAAGCTGTGCGATTGCAACGCTATCATGAGATATCTACATGATCAGAAGGTATGCAGCACCTGAATGAGTTGTTTTCAATTATCGGGATTTTAAATTGTTTTGCTGTTCAGAAAATAATAAGTATCAATGCAGTCTGTGATACAGTGGCCTATTTTGAATTATAAAGTACGTGAGCTACCAAAAAACACCACATGTGTAGAAGGCAGGAGAGGGGAAATATTATTCTCATTACTTTGTCAGCACTGCTGCAGATTATGAACAAGACCGTTCCTGGCTTCTACATGACCACTGACGCTTTTACACACCAGCTTTGAATTAATTCGAGGGACTGTATGATGGTGCAACGTATGGGACAAATTATAGCACAAAAATAAAACATGAGGAAATACATCTGAGCTGAAGTCAAGGAACTGTCCTTCCCCAACTCTGGGGGTTGTTCAGTTGCTAGGTGTTCTTTCTGAGAACAACCTTCTCATGCACAGAAAGCTTGCCATTGTAAAAACTGCACAGCTACAGGTCATGTCAGGTCTCAGCCTCTGGGCTTGCAGTGGTCTCATACTGCAGGTGCCTTCTGATGGAGGCAGTGTGTACAGGAGGAAATACTGGCAAATCTTGAGGGAGTGCTTCACAGCTCACTTTTTTTCTTGACAGAACTTGCACAGTGAAATCTGTGGGAAGCGAGACAAAGTTGAGGAGCTTCTCAAGCATGCAGATCAGTGCTCAGCTGCAATTAAGGTACTTGGATTTCAGCATTTTTACGGGGTGTGGTTTTTCATGGTCAGGTGCATCCCATTGTCTCTGCTCTGCTGGCAGGTGAAATGTCAGCTCCCTGCTGTGTGTGTGTAGAAACTGCTGGGGTGAAGCACTTGTTAAAAAAAATAAGGGAATAAAGAACAGGTTGGTAGTTTAGGAATTAGGTCTGATTAGGATCTGGTCTAGGAGGCAAGAGAAATGCAGATTAGCAGGAGGAATGGTGTGCAATAGCCATGAAAACCAATAAAGTACACAGGGAATGGTTTTGTGGTCTTTGCGTTTTTGCCACCTTTATATCCATGCTTTCTTCAGACCAATCTTACTTTCTGTGACAAAGATCTTACTATATACGTGGCGTGGTGTCTGTGATATGGAAGCGGTACAGAGACAGTTATTTCTGATGAAGTTTTGGTTGATAACAGTACCTGGACCAGTTGCTCCCATGCATCTTTTTCACCTCCGGGTAACCCTCAACTAATGGAAACACGTATCTTCCCTTTTTTGTAAAACGTTTTTTCTCTTTTTCCCTTTGTCATTCTCCTCCTGAGTGTCCACAGTGGTACTTGAACTGATGAGCATCTGTTTGTGATAGAATAAACATGGCCAGGGATATAAACAAAGGAAAACATAGCTTTTTATTAAAAAAAAACACAAAACCAAAACAAACGCAAAACTTTATTTGCATTTTAGGAAATCCAGATTCCCAGAGATTTCCTTTGAGAGTTGCTAAATGGGTCTTAACCTTTCCCTGTTGTTTTACAGGATTATGAACTACAGGTTGCTTCCTACAGTTCTGGATTAGAAACATTGCTCAACATTCCTATCAAGAAGAGTGTAGTTCAGTCTCCTGCAGTGCTGATTCTGCAAGAGGTAACTTACTTTCCTCCCCATCAATCTTTTGAATACATTTATTTGTCCGTGTGACCCATTGTGAGTCGTATCCAGCTGTACTCTAATAATTAGTACTGTCATTGCTAATGTGTACTAAGCACATAAGCACAAGGAGTTGGTGCAGAATAGTCGCTGTGCTGTAAAATCATACTTGGGCTCATTTAGACAGTAGATTTGCCCTCAGGAATTTACCTCATTCCTATTCAGTGTCCATTGCATACATATTGTGAGAAAGTAAGATTCATGCCCCAAGTGGTTTAGTCACTTTCAACCTGGGAATTAACCACTATTAAAAGTTTAACTTAGGTTACTTATGACTGTCAGACAGGAAGAGCATGATGAACCAGGGGATGAAGCCTTGGATTTGATATCACAGCAGCCGTGGGGGAAAATAATATTGAAAAAGGTGTGGTTTTATCAGAAGGGAGAATTTCTACATTTGGGGTCCCCAGAAAGTCACGTGAATTTGTGAGGAGGAGAATTTCCTTTTTACTTTGTCAAATTATACATTTTCTCAGGTGGATTGGAATCCTTTAAATGATTTGAGACATAGGTGTGTTCATATCTAACCCTGTAGAACAAGGTGCTAACAATTCTCTTTCTTTTCAAGGCTAGCGAGGCTCAGTCTCGCTACATAGAGCTTCTTACAAGATCAGGAGATTACTACAGATTCTTAAGTGAAATGTTAAAGAGCATGGAGGACTTGAAGGTAATTGGACTCTTACTTTCTTTAGCTTCTATTTTTATCAGAGGTTAGCAAGCTTTCACTGATCAAAGACTTTCTGCTTAAGTACAGTGCAAAACAGTCCACAAAACTAAATCCTGAGCTCAGTGGTGTCCCATGAAGGAGGCATATAAGCAGTTCCATACATCTTTTGTCAAAGAGTACAGTACCTTGCAAAGTTACCTCCAAGATCATGTGTCAGCTTGAGAACATAAGCCTTCTTGGTAATTAGGAAGTGTTCATCAAAGCACGCAAGAGGTCCTTCTCAGCCCATCAGAGCCTTGACCTCAATGAGAGTACAGTTATCTCGGTGCTTAAAACTTGCTCCTCATGGTTAAGGGCCACACCTCATTTTAGGCCATATTTACGGGGTTTCAAATGGAAACACAAACTGCTGATTTGATTCAGCTCAGTGGAAACAGAGGCCCATTTCAGAGGTCACATATATGGAATGTGAATCACCTCTTTGAAAATTGTGGAGGTTCTAAATGAGGCTATTCAGTGCTTTGCTCATGAACTCTTGGTACATCAGATTTTACTATCTGTATTGTATCTCCCTCCCTCCATCAACTACCACTTCCCCTCTGAATGTCATTATGTCAATTTCTGAATAAGGTTTGACTCTGAATAAATAAGGATTCCAGAATTTGTCTTGATGACATTACACTAAAAAGAATTTTGAGCTCTCATTGAAGCAGAGAAAAAAAGCTTTTTAAATTGTCAGTGTTACAAATGTATATTGTATTGCATGTGATGATTTTGAAACAGTTGTCACAAATGTTGATGTGGGGTTTTTTTGTTTGTTTTTCTGCTATCATTTTGCAGATGAAAAACACCAAAATTGAACTCCTGGAAGAAGAACTCAGGCTTGCCAGGGATTCAAATTCAGAGACAAGCAACAAACATAAATTCCTGGAGCAAAATCTGCAGAAGTACCAGATGGACATTTCTCAGCTCAAGGCAAAGCTGATGAGTTTGGAGGAAATGAAAAGACAAGCTGAAATGGATGGAAATTCTGCTAAGCAAAACCTGGACAAATGCTATGCCCAAATAAAGGATCTAAATGACAGAATAACCAGGCTGACTTATGAAACTGAAGATGAGAAAAGGAAAAGGAAGTTGCTGGAGGATAGATATGAGCAGCAGAAGAATGACTATGACCAACTGCAGAAAACAAGACAAAACGAGAAAGACAGCCTTGGTTGGCAAAAGTTAGAGTCTGAGAAGGTCATCAAGGAGAAGGAGTACGAGATAGAAAGATTAAGGGTTCTTCTTCAGGACGAAGGCACACGGAAGAGGGAATATGAAAATGAGCTGGCTAAGGTAAGAAACCAGTTTAGCGAGGAGATGAGTAATTTAAAGAACAAGTATGAAACAGAAATTAATATTAAGAAGACCACAATCCAGCAGATAGCTGCACAGAAAGATGATGATGCAAAAGGCCTCAGAGCCCAGGTTGACAGACTGACAAGAGAAAACAGAGACCTTAAGGATGAGATTGTGAGGCTGAACGATGCCATTCTGCAAACAACAGATCAACGGAGGAGGGCAGAAGAAGATGCTCTTCAGCACAAGGCTTGCAGTTCTGAGGTGTCACAACAAAAGCATCAGTTAGAGCTGGAGCTGAAACAAATCATTCAGCTTCGTGGTGAAGACAACTCAAGATACAAGCAGGCTCTTGAGGAAGCTGCCTCAACTATTCAGGATAAAACTAAGGAGCTGGAAAGGCTAAAGGTTCAGCTTCAGGAAGAGGCTAAAAGCCGATGGGAACTTGAAAATGAATTGGCTAAGGTAAGGAACAGTTATGATGAGGAAATTATTAGTTTAAAGAACAAATATGAAACTGAGATTAATATCACAAAGACCACAATTCACCAGGTCACCATGCAAAAGGAAGAGGACACAAATAATTATAGAACACAACTTGATAATGCCATGAGAGAAAATAGGAATTTATGTGAGGAAATTAGGAGACTGAAGAATACAATAAGTCAGACAACAGATAATCTACGGAAAATAGAAGAGAATGCTCAGCAGCAGAAGGCAGCTGGCTCAGAGCTTTCTCAGAAGAAACAGCAGCTGGAGATTGAGCTAAAACAAGTTATTCAGAGGCACTCGGATGAAAGCATGCGGTACAAACAGTCACTTGATGATGCTTCTAAGACCATTAAGGAAAGAAACAAAGAGATTGAAAGGCTGAGAAAGTTGTTGGATGTAGAAACAAGTCAGAGAAAAGAACTAGAGGATGAGAACAGTCAGTTAAAAAGAGTCCAGTTTGACCTGCAGAAAGCAAACACAAGTGCAACTGAGACAATTAACAAGCTGAGGATCCAAGAGCAGGAACTGGCCAGACTGAAAATTGACTATGAAAGAGTTTCGCAAGAGAAGAAAGGCAGGGATCAAGAAAGTGCAAAGTTCCAGAGCACTGTAAAAGACTTGCAGATCCAGAAACATAAGCTGGAGGAGGAACTTTGCAGGCAGAATAAAAATGTAATGGAGGAGACGTCCAGGAGGAAGAAACTGGAGGAGGAAATAGAAGGCATGAGGAGATCTCTCAGAGAGCAATCGGTTAAAATAACTAATCTCACACAGCAGATAGAGGAAGTGTCTATTGTAAAGAAGAGGAATGAAGATGACCTTAGACACCAAAGAGAAGTATTAGATGGTCATGTGAGAGAGAAGCAGAGATACATGGAGGAGATCCGAAAATACACATCTGATATCGAGACTTTACGCCGTCAGTTGGTCCAAGAACAGGAGCAATTAAAACAGGCTCACCTACGATATGAGCACTTACAGAAAACCTCTGAGGAGAAAAGCAAAAACTTGAATGAGTGCAAAATAGAAATTGAAAGGCTTCAGTCTCTCACCGAGAACCTAACCAAGGAACACTTGTTACTGGAGGAAGAGCTGCGAAATGTTAGATTGGAGTACGATGACCTCAGAATGGTCAGAAGTGAAGTTGATGAGAAAAATACTGCCATTGCTGAACTAAAGAATCAGCTTCAGACGAGCAGCAAGCAAACCCTGGAACTTCAGGGGTTGATTAATGATTTACAGAAAGAAAGGGAAAAATTGAGACAGGAAATTGAAAAATTCCAAAAGCAAGCTCTAGAGGTATTCACACATATTTTGATCCCGGCTTTACTGTCTCTCAGATATATAATTAATTGCAGTGTCCATTTGAATCAACTTAATTCACACTTTGCTGTTTAAGTTCACTGTGCTTGTGACTAATATCCCCTTTATGGCCCTTCCCCAGTTCATTTTTAAACAAAAATGGCAGGATTTGGCCACTTTCTTAGCCTCTTTACTCCCTGGGAGCTGTGCTAGGGAGCCATAAACTGTCTTACTGTCTAGCTGAGCCTTGTTCTCAACCCTTGCCCCAGGAGAAACCCTGGGTCTGTGCTAGTCTCCACAAAACCATCCTAGGGGAAGATGAGAGTACATGGAGTACCACTGTGCTTTAGCTGTACCCTGCTGGCTGTGTGCTTCCCCAGGCTGTTTCAGCCAGGATGGGTTAATGCAGTCCTTTGAGGCTGACCTGAGTGGTATCACAAGCTAAACCAGCTAAAAACACCAGAACCAACAAGCTATCAAAGTGCTGCCTTAGCTGAGTAAAGTGTTGACTACAAGTGAGGATTAAAGATGATGTCAGCTGTACCTAAGGTACTTGAAGTCTACATTTCATTGACTGTTTTGGAGATTTATGTTCCTAAGTCACTAAGGGCACTTGCAAATTTTACTATTGGCCCTTACTTCTTAAACTTGAGGTGACAGCATAAACAAGTTAAAGAAAACATTTTTTCATATTTCATTCTTCTGCCTGGTTTCCTGTCCAAAGACCTACTGTTTAAATTTATACAAGTGAGCACTTGTGAAAATGTTTCTTTGCTTTTTCCTATACTTGCCCTTCATATTTCTTTTCTCATTACCACTCTCAGCTATTCTTTCTTTATTCAGTTTTTCTTTATTTTAAAAATCTTAATACTGACTTTTAAAAAATACTAACATTTGGGATTATTTGACATCTGTGCATATATATATGCATGTATTACAAATATATAAACTTCAGTTTAATATAGGTGGCATACAAATGTGCATGCTTGTAGGTGTTTGTGTATGCGTATATATATATGAAGACATTAAGCAAATTAAAATGTAAAGCAACAAAGGTAAAATTGTTTGGAGTAGCATGTGAAACTAATAGGAAGGCAAAAATTGAGTCATATATTTCCTTTTTATCCATGTATAACCAGTCCTTAGCTGATACAAATCCACCCAGGTTAGTAGGACTATGCTAGGGTACATCTGCTGAGCATCAGGCTCTTTATGAGTCTTGAATGCTCTGTGTGTGTGTAGGTGTATTATGAGGAGTATTAAAAAGTTTTAAAGATCCAACTAAATCAGCAGAAAATCAAGGCTATGGGTAACAGAACGGAGTCTCCAGTGGTACTATGTACCCCACATGAAGGGACAATGTACCTTCACTGGTTCACGTGTATCCGTGGTTTTGGGTAAGCACACTGCTGTGACTAGAATGTTTTCCAGTGGCAGCTTGCTGCAGGTTAAATGATAGGCTGAAGAGCATTCTAAGTGGAGAGCATAACTCTAACCAGCATAAACTCTAACCATCCTCTCTTGGTTTATTTCTTCTTTAAAATTGTAGGCATCCAATAGGATTCAAGAATCCAAAAATCAGTATAGTCACATTATGCAAGAAAGAGAAACCTTGCTGATAAAAATGAGTGCTTTGGAGCAAGACAAAGCCAGGCTGCAGAGATTAGAAGAGGAGCTGAACCGTTTGAAAGTTACCCTGGAATCAGAGTCTCGTTTGAAGCAACGCCTAGAAAGTGAGAAACAACAAATCCTGAATGATCTCAATCAGTGGAAAAGCCAGCACTCCCGGACAGAGGAATCCATAAGGAAGATCCAGTGTGAGAGAGAGAAGAGCGAGAGGGAGAAGAACACTCTGAGGAGCGAGATTGAAAGGCTGCAGATGGAGATCAAACGGATCGAGGAGAGATACCGGTGCCGACTGGAAGAGACCGCTGTCAAAAACCAGTCGGAGTTGGAGTCCGAGCGTCTCAGGCTACAAAGAGAGATTGAGAAACTCAAGCAACGCCCGTATGGGTCCCACAGATCTACGCAGACTGAGGAAGACTTTTGTATTGATGCCTCCAAGTTGCTGTTCAGTGGGCTGCGGAAGAAGATCACAGCAATGCAGTTGTATGAGTGTCAACTGATAGACAAACTCACACTGGATAAACTGCTGAAGGGGCAAAGGTCAGTGGAAGAAGTTGCGGCTGATATTGAACCCTACCTCAAAGGGGCAGGTGCTATTGCAGGGGTGTCTCTTTCGCCCAGACAGAAGTACTCTTTTGTTGAGGCCAAACGGAATCAGCTGCTTACAGCAGAAAATGCAGTCCTGCTCTTAGAAGCCCAGGCAGCAACAGGAGGTGTGATAGACCCACACCGAAATGAGATGTTAACAGTGGACAGCGCTATCGCCAGAGATCTGATCGACTTCGATGACCGAGAACAAATCTATACAGCGGAAAAGGCTATTACAGGATTTAAAGATCCTTTCTCAGGCAAAACTGTGCCAGTGTCTGAAGCCATCAAGAAAAACTTGGTTGACAGAGAAACTGGGATCCGACTGCTTGAAGCCCAGCTGGCTGTAGGAGGGATTGTTGATCCTGTCAACAGTGTTTTCTTACCCAAGGATGTAGCTTTATCCCGTGGGTTGATTGACAAAGACCTGTACAGGATCCTAAACAACTGCCAAGGCACTACAAAGAACTTCATTGATCCCACCACCAAAAAGGCAGTCACTTACATGCAGCTGAAGGAAAAATGTAGGATTGAGCCACACACAGGTCTGCTCCTCCTCCCAGTGCAGAAGAGGAGTATGTCATTCCAAGGGATCAGGCAGCCTGTCTCAGCAGATGCACTGCTCGAGGCTGGAATTATTAAGGAATCGACAAGGAATGACTTGGAAAGAGGTGCAATTACAGTGGAAGAAGTAAGTGAAAGAATTATTGATTTCCTTCAGGGTTCTAGCTGTATTGCAGGGATCTACAATGAGGCTACTAAAGAGAAACTTGGCATCTACCAGGCTATGAAAATAGGTTTGGTTAGACCAGGGACAGCCCTTGAACTCCTAGAAGCCCAGGCAGCCACAGGGTTCATAGTGGATCCTGTCAGCAATGTGAGGCTGCCCGTTGAGGAGGCTTACAAAAGAGGCCTTGTTGGAATTGAATTTAAAGAGAAACTTCTCTCTGCTGAAAGAGCTGTCACTGGGTACAAAGACCCAGAAACTGGAAACATCATTTCTCTGTTTCAAGCAATGAACAAAGAGCTCATAGAGAGAGGCCATGGAATTCGTTTGCTGGAGGCCCAGATTGCTACCGGAGGAATCATTGACCCCAAAGAGAGCTATCGCTTGCCAGTAGAGACGGCCTATAAGCGTGGCTACTTCAATGAAGAGCTCAACCAGATCCTTAGTGATCCAAGTGATGACACCAAAGGGTTCTTTGATCCCAACACAGAGGAGAACTTGACCTATTTGCAGCTGAAAGAAAGATGCATAAAGGATGAAGCAACCGGGCTCTGCCTTCTACCTTTGAGAGAGAAGAAGAAGGTGGTTCACACCTCTCAGAAGAACACTCTTAGGAAGCGTCGCGTTGTCATTGTAGATCCAGAAACAAACAGGGAAATGTCTGTGCAGGAGGCATACAGCAAAGGCCTCATAGATTATGACACCTATACAGAACTAGCTGAACAGGAGTGTGAGTGGGAAGAAATAACTATTACAGGATCAGATGGTAGCAGTAGAGTAGTCCTTGTTGACAGAAAAACAGGTAGCCAGTATGACATCCAAGATGCTATTGATAAAGGTCTGGTTGAGAGGAAGTTTTTTGACCAGTACCGTTCTGGCAGTTTAAGCCTGACACAGTTTGCAGACATGATTTCCTGCCGTAACGGCACTGATGAGGTGTTTCGGCATGAGTCAGTGACTCGGTCTCCCACAGTGCTGAGTGTCAGGAGTTCTTCCTCGCTGATCAGGAGCGGTTCTTTCTCAGAGACCCCAGAGGAGTGCAGTCCCATTGCAGCCATATTTGACACAGAAAACTTGGAGAAAATCTCCGTTTCCGAAGCTATACAGCGGGGCATTGTGGATAGCATCACTGGACAACGGTTACTTGAAGCCCAGGCCTGCACAGGGGGCATAATATGCCCTACCACAGGCCAGAGGCTTTCGCTTCAGGAAGCCGCTAGTCAAGGCATCATTGATCAGGATATGGCTACACGGCTCAAACCAGCCCAGAAGGCCTTCATAGGGTTCGAAGGCATAAAGGGCGGACGCAAGAGGATGTCAGCAGCTGAAGCAGTGAAGGAAAAATGGTTACCTTATGAGGCTGGGCAGCGGTTCCTTGAATTCCAGTACCTCACTGGAGGTCTTGTGGATCCAGAAGTGCGTGGAAGAATAAGCACTGAAGAAGCCATTAGGAATGGATTGATTGATGGTCGTGCTGCCCAGAAATTGCAAGACACAAACAGCTATCCCAAAATTCTGACCTGCCCCAAGACCAAACTGAAAATATCCTACAAAGATGCAATGAATCGGTCAATGGTGGAAGACATCACTGGGCTTAAACTCTTGGAAGCAGCATCCGTTTCATCGAAAGGCATATCCAGTCCCTACAATGTCTCCTCGGCACCCGGCTCTCGCTCTGGCTCTCGCTCTGGCTCACGTTCAGGCTCACGCAGTGGGTCTAGGAGGGGAAGTTTTGATGCATCAGCAAGCTCTTCATATTCTTACTCGTACTCAACCTTCAGCAGTGGGTCTATTGGGCGCTAATAACAAGTGAGGGAATGTGTCTGCATTTTAGTATCATTTAGATTATTCTATATCCCCTTTCCTAAAAAACCTCCAACAACAACAAAGCAACCCAAAGCAAAACCCTTCTTTTCTGGGTGTGTTCAATTTCTCTTCTGAAAAAGCTGTAAAATGCTTGAATGCAAATTTATGGAATATAGATGAGGGGATGCAAAAAGTAGTATTTGTGGACTTTGAGTTTCGGTTCCCATTTCCTTTTAGTGTTTGGATTTTAATTGGTCTCTGTATATTTTAAATACTCTTGTCATGTCCTTTCTGTTATCTGTAACTGTCAACCCATAACCTGATAACTGAGGTTTGAAAGTCTTGCAATAGTTAATTTTTTTCCACATAGAACTTTTAAAATTTGCTATTATGAAGAAAAAAATATTAAGAATATGGACAAAAAATGCCTTCAATATTGGTTTAGAATTTATACAATAAAATGAAAAGCTCTGTTTTCCAGATGTTCTACTTCTCTGTGTTTGGCTAGACATTTTCTTAAGTATGACTTGGTGGATATAAAGGGCTATTATTAGGCTGGGCTTTTGTTTTACTGTTACCTATATATATTTTCTACTGTTTTGCTTGATTTCTGTGTAACAAGAGAAAAAAGAATCTAACCGCACCAAGTGAGCTATTCTGGGCAATAAACTTTTGAAGTTTTAAAGTGTTTGTTGTGTGCTTATTAACTTTTGCGATGGACATTCCTGGAGGTACAGATTAGAGAAAGAAACATTTTAAAAAGTAACAAGTACTAGCTTTGTCATAAAAGTAGTGTATACACACATTATTTTTCATTATGCTGATCCATCATTTTTATGAATGTGGACTTCTGATTCTGCATTTTCAGTAGGAAAATGAGGGTAGCACCACCAACGGAAGCTACGGCCCTACAAGCAGAAAGCCAGTCTCCACAGTTGGTTATAGACTTGATGATGACCAGAATCATATTTCTTCTGCTCGTGATCCAGCCCATTGTCTTTGCAGCTACGAGGGACTGAGTCAGATTTCTGCCTTGCACATCAGTTTAACTCGGGATAATGACCAGAACAAAGATACAGTGATGAGGCTTAGCCGACTAGTATGGTGATGCAGGAGGATCTTTCAAAACCTGAACAATCGCCTCCTGTAATGTCCTCCCAGCTCCTCCTCCTGGCTCCTGAAAGCCTAGGTTGAGAAAATAGTCTATCAGTGTTTGCATGATGCCTTGCTGTTGGCAGCCTGCTGACTCCTTTTGTAGAGCTGAGAAACCAGAGCAGAACTAAGTGACAACAGGATTACAGGACACAATGCGGTTTGAAACCACTTCAGCTGCCATGAATGTTCTTCAGCCAGAGCAGAAAATTATTTGTATATATAAAGATTGTCCTGTCCTCTCCTGTTTGCCACACAGCACAGATGCCTCTGGGAAGGCGTTACATTCTTAGCAGGGTAATCACTCAAAAGAATTTAATACAGCTTTAGACAACTGCTAGTACAGAGCTTTAATGAAAAAGATGTTGGTATAATTTGCCAGTACCTGAAATAAATTCTTCCTTTAAGTAGTTGAAAGTGTTACCTGAAGCACATATGTGCTTTTAGCTGTGTACCATGTAGCAACTCCACCTGTCTATGAATTTTTATCAGTTGCTACAGATACAAGCTTATGGGTACAAATGCCAATCGCTGTTAATGATGCTGCCTAGTTTTTGAAGCGTGTTCCTTTTCCTGCAGTAAGGGATAGCATGGGTTTTGATACTGCTGTCTCTGGCTGAAGTGTACCTTCTACCCTGAAAAGCATTTCCAGTGTTTTCTGAAGATGAGAGCTGTGTATAAAATCTCTGCCATATAGAAAGTGCCCTCGGTTACTGGACTAAGACATTAAATGGACTGGTACGAGTCAGTGGCAGAGACCTCTACAGAAAACCGGTGAGAAAGTGCATCCCGTGCCTCAGGAAACCAGCGCTTCAGAGGTTTCTCTCTACAGCTGAAGCTCGTTAGCTGTACTGTAGAGGAAGGGCCGGTGTCTGAACGGCTTTCTGGTTGCTAGAGAGAAGCAGCTCTGCAAAAACAGTCACTGCCGTATTTAATCCCAAGCTGTTCCTGTAGTTTTAAACAGTCCGGAGGTTCCCGGGCTCTACAGTAAAGGACAGGGCTTACGTTTTGCACAAGACATCCCTGGCACCTCTGGTAGGTGGTTTAAGGCTCCATCTTTACACGTTGCCTTTTTTTTACTGCTGGATCTACCTTCTGTCTGTGGTGGCCTAGATATGAGACCATGTCCCAGAAATTACGATGACATTGTTTTCTCCTTGCGTACGCTCTGGCAGCAGATGCTAGCGTGACGTTAGTCAGCGGTGGCCTTACGTGGCCGGAGGTGTTTGGTGCGGGAGACCCAGGTGCCCAGGGCCAGAGTAGCAGCTGGGCCAGAGTAGGCAGCAGGTGGGGCAGGATACTGGTAACATGGGGTGCTAACGAGGCAAGTGGAGGGTTTCCCTCCACCATAAAAAGGTGCTGAGGGAAGAGCTTAAGGAAGAGCCTCCGGAGCTGAAGTTTAGCAGTTGCTGTGGGGAGGTCAGCCAGCAGAGAGAGGCCATGGCAGGTGAGTGCATCCGGGAAAGGAGAGTGGTTTGTGGCGATGGCTGGTGTTGGTGAGATGGGAGAGCCGTGCCTGGGGTTTGAGGAGCAGGCAGGCTGTGGCTTGTTATGTGGCGGGTATGCAGAGATGGGTGTGGGGCTGCTGCTGTGGAGTTGGGGCAGGACGTTCATGGGCTCTGTACCCCGCTTCCCCCAAAGGCAGAATGAGCCATGTTCATGCATGCAAAGACAGACTGGCGACTTTGGATGATCGCTGCTGCTGAGACCGTAATTCTTGGTATTGAAAAACCGGAATAAACTTGTTGGTCCCGCCTGTGGCTGCGAGCACTTCCCCGCGCAGGAGTGCTGGGCTGGCTGTACCCATCAGCAGCCTTGTGGTCTTAGTCAGTCCTCGGAACTCGCCGTCTCCTGCTTCCTCCCTGTGCCTTGGGGTAGGTGATGCTCACGCTGTTCGATGGCAAATGGTTGCCCAGTGTGCTGACTCGGCTGCTATGGCTGGGGAGGGCTCAGTCGCTGTCGGGATCAGCTCCCTAGAGAATTGGGCTTTGCTCTGAGCAAGACTGGAATTTATTTCTGAGAGTTTCATTGACTGATTTGATGGTCTTGATGTTGTAAGCTTTCTGTCCTTTGGCTTGAGGCTGGGAGATGACTGCTGCTTAGGACCCAAGGTATGATAAGGTACCATATGGTTTCCAGAACGCAGCAGCGCTCAGGCATGAGTTCTGTCTGTCTTGCGCTATTTGGAAATGTGCACATGCCACAGTTAATTAATAGTCTAGCCTTATGAATATGAAAGAGGGGTGGGGAGACTTACAGAATAGCAACCATGTGACTTAGTGTAAAATTGTCTGAATTATTAGTATTTGAGCAGATGGGATTTTTTTGTGGTTTCTTTTTTTTTAATATTTGTTCCAATTTCTATAAACTCTTATAATGTAAATCTGGAAGAGTCATTTACTTTGAAGCCTCTGTGAACCTAGGCTGTTCTGACATGAGTAGAATTTACTTGTCATGTGTAACTCTCTCAGAATAATGCTATACTTGAAAATATGTGTTTTTTACATGCCCAAACCACTTGAGACCAATTCCTAGGCCCCTCAAGGCAGGTTGTGCATATGCTCTCTGCTTC
The DNA here is from genome assembly GCF_000687285.1 of Phaethon lepturus. Classification (NCBI taxonomy): domain Eukaryota; kingdom Metazoa; phylum Chordata; class Aves; order Phaethontiformes; family Phaethontidae; genus Phaethon; species Phaethon lepturus. Next base: position 42,132 of record NW_010509720.1, read on the forward strand.
TTTCTCACCTGGTGTATGCTAGCCTGGTGTCTAATGATTGTGCACCTGTGACTTGAAGTTAACTACATTTTTTTGTCCTCACAGTTACATCAAATGCACCATTGGTACATATATAACTCCATCATATGATAAAGAAAACACAGTATTTGGGGCTCCATTCATTTATCTCTGAGCCAGTTTCTGCTTTAGTAGTTTATCAGCCAAATACTTTATGGTAGAGTTAATCCAGTGGGAGGCTCTATTAGGAGAGCTGAACATCCACCTGTTAATACATCAGGTATTTAAGTTGCTGATCCCTCTGTAGATTCCCATTCTGTTGGCGGGTTGGGGATGTACGTAACGTAGTTCTTTGCTTCACACAGTGCAGGTGCCCCTGGTGAACCAGGGAGTGCTGGCTGATGCCCAGGGTGGCCACTGTGTCTGACAGGGAATGTGTCTTTGCCTGGCTGCCTATTGTGGGCATCCACAGGATATCCAGGAGACCTTGAAAAGGAAAAATGAGGCTATATAAAGGAAATGGGCTGAAAGAGTTGACTCCTCACCATCCACCACAACATCATCTGCTCATGCTGCTCTGAGCAGGAGTGACTCCATGAGAAGTGGTGAAAATATACTAGTGTAAAATTTGAGGAGGATTCGAATCCAGTGCATGCTTCAGAGAAAATCGGTATCATGAACAAATGGTAAGGATTAGGAGGTCAATGGGAATTGAGCAGCAAAGCACTGGGGAGGGGACATGACTTCTCTTAAATGTTGAACCCTCCTCATGCAAATGGACTAGGGGGTCCTCATTGCTTACTCAGTATACGGCAAATACTTAAATGAGGGTGGTGGAGTTACTCGGCACTGGAAGGGCTGCTGGAAGACAAAGCAGCTTTCTCTCCCTTTCCTTCAACATGCCAACAGACATGCTCGTGCCGTTTCTCGTGCCAAGGCCCTAGAGACACATCCCGTTATCTACATATGCAGTGGCAACTGTTGGACAAGCTCAGTTTCTCGCAGAGGTTAAATTAGTACCGCAATTCAGACACAGCTGAAATAGCAAATATAGAGGAGCTGCTGCTGCTGAGTGTCTCACTGCAGGTAAACCCTTTACTATATAAAAAGCCTTTCTGTTCCCATGAAGTTGAGTTTAATGGCTGAATCAATGGTAGAGGATAAAACTATTCAGTAAGAAGTGGCTGTCATTCAACACGTACATTACCTCAGAGACCTTGACATCCATCTAAGCCGGAGACACTTCTGCCCAAATTTCCCTTCTACCCTTTCCAGCCTTTGTTTCCTGCATGACACAAAATAAGAGGAGAAGCATGTATGGCCACTGTGCAATTCTGCTTTGTGAACTGACCCTGGGGGCTTTTGGGTTCCTACCTGGTTTCCCAGCTGCTCCCTTCACTCCAGGAATTCCCATAGGTCTTCTGGGGCCAGGCTCACCACTAAGTCCAGGCAGACCGGGTTTTCTCTTATTTAAGGTGTTGCAGACTTTTTTTTTAAATTAGGCCAAGAGTAATGTGTTTGTTTCATTTTTTTTCCTCCTATGAAAACTAAGTACTGGAAAGTTTTTACAAGCATCCAAGGATAGAACTGGGATAGTCCTTGGTTTCTTGGCTGGGCTAAGAAGTTTAAAAACATAATCTAATGTTTCACTTTCGTATGGCTTTATTTTTAAAACTTCGTAAAATTGAAATAAATTTAATCAAAGTTGCTATAAACACTTGCATTTAGGAAATATCAGGAAAATATTTAGTTCTCTCTAGATTTTTTTTTTTTTTTAGTTTGTAAAACTGTTCATGGAATTTAGCACAGATTTCTGGTGGTATTTGGTGTTCTGGCAAATAATTGGGGGGGAGGAGTAAGAGGAATGCACTTATTTGTAGCCTGGGAACTTTAGAGCCTGCATTTATTTCAGGTTGCTATTAGGGCTTCTGATCCAACATCTCCAATTTTATTCAACTTCTCTGTGGACCCTCTGCTGTGCAAGTTGGAGGAGGAAGGGTGTGGGTTCCAGCACTGTTTGACAAATGACAACCTTGGCCTTTGCAGATGACTTGGTTCTATTAAGTGAATCCTGGGACAAAATGCAGAAAAATATTGACATTGTGGAGGTTTTTTGTCATCTGACAGGCCTCAAAACACAAGAGGAGAAGTACCGTGCCTTTTACATCCAGCCTACAAAGGACTCCTATATGATCAATGACTGTCTGGCATGGACAATAAATGGCACACCCCTCAATATGATTGATCTGGGTAGTTCCAAAACATACCTGGGTATACCTATGTATAGACCCACAGGTTGGAATATCTAAGCCAGAACTACTAGAAAAACTGAATGAATGGTTAAAACTGATTGGGCAGGCTCCATTGAAGCCATTTTAGAAAGTGGACATCTTGAAGGGATATACTGTCCCACGATTGATGTACTTAGCAGAACAAAGCAGTGTGAAAGCCACATACCTACCAAACCTTGATCTGGCAATTCAAGCAGCTGTCAAGGGTTGGTTATGCCTACCTATCTGCATGTACCTGTGATGCCATCCTGTATGCCAGCACTTGGGATGGGTATTACCAGACTCTCTGGACTGATTCCTAGTGTGCAGGTCCATAGGCTGCACTGAATTGTTTAGTCACTGGATGATACCATAAGATCAGTCATCTGGCCAGAAGGTATAAAGGAAAAAGTTTGAAAAACTATGGCTTGTGGCAGGTGGTGATAAAGAGAAAATTCCATTTATTTGGGACCCCAGAGCAGTCATGGTGCTCTTGGAAGTTGTGGGTGGTGAGGAATCAGTCTTGGGATGGGAAATACTGCTCTGAAGGACATAATTCCAAGGTGCTGTGACTGGCAAAAGCAAGTATGTTTGAATTGGACCAAATTGTCATTCCAGGACTGTGGGATTACCAACTTTGAAAAGGATAAAATCACTAGCACCTGGATTGAATATGATAGGGGCATAGAAAGCTCCTCATGGCGTTACAATTCAGAGCTAACATCTACCCCATGAGAGAATTTTTGGCAAGGGGTAGGCAGGATACTTGGATGAAAAGCTGTTGGCATTGTCAAGTATAGAGAGACTTGCTCACATATTCTTGGGTATTGCCCTGCAGTTCAAGATGCTAGGATCAAGACGCAACCAGTTATGCGAACTATTGGCAGAGGAAGCTAAAAAGAAAGAATGGGTAATATTTCAGGAGCTGCTTTTAAAAGATCATAAAAATGAATTTTATAAACCCGACCTGATATTTCTTAAGGGAGGTCAGGCCTTTGTGGTGGACATAACTGTTAGATATGAGAGTAAACCATTGTCACTTGCTGATGAAGCAGCTGAGAAAGTTAGAAATATCAACATCTAAAGGAGCAAGTCCAGGAGGTGACAAATGCCAGGAATATAAAACTCATTGGATTTCCTATAGGTGCACATGGGGAAGTGGTATGAAGGCAATTATGGACTACTAGCTGAATTGGGACTCTCAAGTTCCTGGCAAGAGAAGGTTGCCCGTTGTCTTTCAAACTGGGCATTGTACATATATTTGCAAGTATTGTGGTTTAGCCCCAGCCAGCAATTAAGCACCATGTAGATGCTTGCTTACCTCCCCAACAACCCTCCTGGGTGGGATGAAGGAGAGAATTAGGGGGGAAAAAAAAAAAAACCTCATGGGTTGAGATAAAAACAGTTCAATAGGACAGCAAAAGAAGAGGAAACAACAACAATAGTAATATTGATAAAGGAATATAGAAGAACAAGTGATGAACAATGCAGCAATTGCTGACCACCTGGTGATCGATAGCCCATCCCCAAGCAGAGATTCTTACCCCCCGGCCAACTGCAGTTTATGTACTGGGCATGACATTATATGGGAAATATCAATGGGAGTATCTTTTTGGTCAGTCTGGGTCAGCTGTCCTGGCTGTGCCCCATCCCAGCTTCTTGTGCACCTCCCTGCTGGCAGAGCATGGGGAGCTGAAAAGTCTTTGACTGAGTATAAGCACTACAACTACTTAGCCACAACCAAAAACATCGGTGTGTTATCAGCTTTATTCTCATACCAAATCTAAGACACAGCACTATACCAGCCATCAGGAAGAAAAACCAACTCTATCCCAGCTGAAACCAGGACAGCAAGTCAAGCAAGAACTATTGTAAAATCTTAACTGACTAAAATTATTTTTCCTTTTTTTTTTTTCCGAGGTAGGAGAGGCCTGATAGTATGTAGGGATGAAAAGGGACTTAGTATCATGATGTGTCACTTTTCCCACAGACACCAATCACCAGCCTTACTTAGGTGGACGGGCCACTTTTACTTAACCTGGAAAAGTATCATGTAGAAGTTGTATGTGTTTGATAAATAGCCTGGGAACTTTTAAAGACTCCATTTCTTTCAGGTTGTTATCAGAGCTTCCAGATTCAGTAAGAAACATGCTATACCCATTGTGAGCTCCTGGTGGGGAATGTTTGAAGATGGGGTGCAAATTCTTCTCTAGTGGTTGCCACCTCCTCTTACTGCTGGCTCTCCAAGGTGGTACGTGTGAGCTCCAGTCTCATCCGATATCCAGTTCCACAAGAGTACGCAGGACACCTACCTGCTGTGTGTGATGTGGAAGTGAGAGTACTTGCTATGTTATGTTGTAATAGGCCATGACAGTTTTTGGGGGGTCAGCACAGACTATCGCTGTTCTGGGTTGAGCTCTGGTCCCTGTGACTGAGCTGTCACTGGGGCCAGGACTGCATTTTGGTCTAAGATGCATTATGCTGGCACAGCTCTTACCTTTTTTCCCAGGTGGTCCTGCCATCCTGGGAGGCCCCGGGGGACCAGTTAGTGTCACTTTGGTATGGGGACAGGCACTGGCACATGTGTATTGGATACCAGCTGCCTACTTGGCTATCTGAACTTTGAGCGTGCTCTGACAAAGTTCATACACCTGGACCTTAGGAGGAAAATGTAGGCTTAAACATGACCAAAATATTGGTGTTTCTGTCTGAATGTCCCCCAAAGGGGTTCCTAATAGGTGAGTTTGAATGTGTGATACATAGCTCATGGGTTAGTCTGTGTATTGCTTTGGCCTGCTGTACGTGGAGAAAAGTCACTGGAGCCCCATGCTATCCCACCTGACTTGGGCAAGGCTGTAGAGAAAGGCTTTTTATTAGACCAATGTCATGTGTGAGGGAAGGGGGAACTGGCTATTGCTGCCTTGTACTTGCTCATGGCTGCTCAAAAAAAAATGATGAATAACCAGTGGCAAACGCTGGCAAGCAGCTGCCCTTCTTCTTTGTGCCAACTCTTGGTAACCGTGCGTGGGCGAGGTGTGTCCCAACTAACCCCCTCTCCTTCAAAAACTGCAAATAGTAAATAGTGATGGGTAGATCAACAGTACAGAGGCAGTCACTGTAGTGAGTATTCCGTGTCTTTTACTGAACCAGTACTTTCCAGCTGCAGATCTCATAGCTGCTCCAGTTCATGCTGCTCTAACTCCTTCTCTACTCACAGTCTCAGCACCTCCCGGTGCAACCAGACCACAGAGTCTTAGGTGGTCTGAGAGCCCCCGGCAAGTAGCTGTGCTGTCCCTGGAGCAGTGTGGAAAGGAGGCTGGACCTACCTGGGCAGTGCAAGCCCAGGCTGGAGGTGGGAGTCCTCTCTCTGTCCCTGGCTTGTGGAGCAGCTGAAGAAAAGCCTGGAGAGAGAAGCGGAGCTTTGAAATCATCTTCACTGCTGGCCACTCTGCAGAGGCTTCCAGCAGAGACTCTGATTAGTGTCAAATCTGGGGCAGAACTGTGTTAGGTCCATCACCCTGCTGGGAAAACTGCAGTCTGATAAACCAGCTATTTTGAATGAGCCACCAAGCATTGCAGCTGCCTGGTTGAATGAGACTAATGCGTGGCTATTATTCATATACTAAGTGTATGTGAATTGTACATGAGCTCCAAAGACCTCCTTACTGGAAGTGCATTTGCCTCTGGATAAGAGCTTTCTATAGCAATGGCATATGGAGTAGGGCTGGAAGTTAGGTTTTTTCCCCACCTTCCCCGCCACCCCCCACTTCTGACCCATTGCAGTAGGCATGAGGATTTAACAAAAAAGACACCACCTGCCCTGAACACATCCCTGTCTCCTTTTTCTACAGAATCACCTTCTAAAAGAGGGAATCCAGCTCTATGTCCTTGCACCTTCTCTCCATAAAGAGAGATTTCCTCATTTGTTATAGTTTCTTGCTCCCCTGATGTAGAAAATATGAGCCTTTAAACTCAGCTCTGTGTGTTACCTGTGTTTGTATTAGGCTTGAGATCTGTGGATGGAAAGATTTACCCTTTGACAGCACCATATAATTTGATTCCCCTGCTAATCGAAGGACTTGGGGCTAGGGTGAGCTTTCCTACAGGCAGGGCACAGCCCAGCTGCCTTCCCGATCCATCATTTGCAGGTCAGGGATACTGGAGTCTTCTCCAAGCACCCTTTTGTCCCAAAAGCTGCTCTATTACACCGCAGAAATGCTGTGCCCCAAGGGGCACATCGGGTCTGGGAGGATTACAAGAGCACCTGGGACACTTTCAGGCCTCTGCAGTAAGTACCACCAAAGTGCCAAGAGAAATCAGCTGTCATGGGGACCCTCCTGAAAACCCCACCCGCCGTCAGCTGGGGACGCACAGCCCTGCGCACACGCACCATAAACGTAGCGTGGCTCTGCGATAGCTCGTCTATGGCCATGTTCTACAAGGATTTACTTCAAAACACAAATAAGCAGCCATACCTTTGGACGGACAGCTCCAGTCTCACCTGAATTCCCCCCAATGAAATTTCTCTTGGGTATGTTGAAGTCGCATGTTTTTGATCATTCAATGTTAACAGTAGGGCTTTTCCTTTTGGCCTGTTACTCCTATGAGGCTTGGCTTACCAGGTGGGCAAGGATCCCCCACCTCCCCTGTGGTGCCCTGAATGGAAGAGAGAAATTAGCCATTGAGAGAATTCAGACAGGTTTTCATAAATCAAACTACTCTGACTTTAATTGACCTCTCTTCCTTTTTTGCTCTATAACAATGGCAGAAGAGGCTGTGGGAAGTGTCACTGGGCTTTCAAAGCCTGAGTCAGCACAAGAGAAATAAAAATACCAAGTTAAAACCAGGTCAGCTCAGAGATTATTATTTAGTGTGTAACACTAAATATAAGCAAATAATATAACAATATAAAATATAGCAAACTTAGTGTGTAACAAGTTACCGTACACCTATGGTGCTGTGGAATGGGGGTCATGCCTGTTCTTTGTCTTGCACAAATAAAAAGTAAAGGGACTTAAATAATCCCTCTTTCATGACTGGTAAAGTAGTTTAATTACCTTGCCTTTTCTGTGGTCTGAATGCATTTCATATGACTCAGTGTGGCTTGGAAGACTTGTTAGACTCTGCTAACCTGACTGTATGTCAGAGTCCCAAATTAATCAGAACAGAGACTTGTTCTAGAAGATAGAAAATGGCAGTCTGTATCTAGACTTCTCCACTAATGTGCACAGAGGCTGTTACATATCTGCTTGATTTCACTTAATACGTTACCTTACTTAGGTTATTTTTACATGTACTTAGTGAAATGTTTGTAAGTTTTATTTTTCCCATGGAAGATTTGGCTCATCTTTCTTCTAGAGCTCATTTTGGAGCATTTTTTTTCTTTTACAGGTTTGCCTGCTTTACAGTTCTCCAATTTAAATATTTGAAATATCTGTATTTTTAAGTCAAATTCAGACTTGGATCTTGAAATCTCCCAACGTTTTGGTAAGCAGGTGTCCAGAAATATTCAAGATTACTTTTTTTTCTTTTCCTTTTTCCCTCTGGAAACAAAAGCAGCTCCTACAAACAAGGCTTTTCCCTCCTGCTGGCAACCTTGGAAGCACCTTCAGGTGACCATTTCTCATCACGCTCTGTTGAGCTGCTGCTGCACAGTGCTGCGCACATCTGCCCCAGGGATCAGTAGGACCCTGCTTGCAGCAGGGAGGTGATGCTTCCCTTAATAGCAGCTGCACCCCAGATATCCCCATCATTCACAAGAAGATTGTAGTTTTGTGTTTGCCCGAGGTGATGCAGTTAGACCTTAGCACCATGGCATCCTCCTGCCATCCACCAGCTTCCCTCCAAACTGCTGTCTTTCCTGCTCGGGCTTTGCAGCCACCCGGAAATCGCATTTGAAGTGGTTAAAAAATAATAGAGGAAATAAATCGCTGCTTCCTACTGTGCCGGCACATGGACAGGCTTGCACTGTCACGTATATATTTGTACCACGTTGTGTCCTAAAACTGGTACCCAAGCTCCACCGCTGAAGGATTGGATTGTGCTGTGTAGCACAATGAAGCCCGCTCT